>NC_061514.1:167969445-167990473 GCF_022539505.1 Lolium rigidum
GCATAGGAGCCATGATCGTCGTGGCCGCTTCCGGAACCAATTCCGATGATGCGCTACTCGATCATTATGCTCGGGTTCATAAACCTTATCAAGTTCTATTGTCCTCCCACTCAAAAACTTCGCTAGAAACAATTTCTTGGAAATAAGAAACATTGACAAACACTTTTGTCTTTGTCTCCATTGTGGGAAGAATTCCCAATCAATTCTCTCGGGATAACCAACAAAGACATTCATCCGATTTTGGTTGTAAACTTATTTACTTATGCTATGCATACCAAAATTTAAGAAAAGACTATTAGGGTTTATACCCATGTCATAACTCGTATGATGTCATTTCAACGGATCATGATGATGCTCTATTCAGTGTAAAGCGGTAGTCTCTAAAGCATAATTCACAAAAATATAATGGCATTAATATTTTATCTCATCATTGACCCAACTAGGTTTGGATACATCTCTCGGATACTTCATCATCACTATGATGCTCCAAGAAATGTGAGTTGTAGAACAATTTCATAACTCTCTTAGATGTTCGCTAAAACTAGTAATTCAAATATTTCCACTATGATCCAATCATAGATATTTGACTTTTCTATTACGATGATTTCTACTTCATGCTGAAACTTATTTGAATCCATTCAAATGTTTCAAACTTCTTCCTTATCGAATATATCCACATATATATACTCAATTCATTGTTTGAAGTTTTCATGAAGTATAAGAATCTTCCGCACACAACTATGCCCAGTGATCCATATACATCATCATGTATGTTTCCACTAAGTTAGTTGCTCGTTCAAAACTTGGACTATGAACGGTATTTTAGTCATTCTCTTTTAGAAAAGATTTGCAAGCGCCAAACGATTCAAAAAATCAAATGACTCCAAAAATCCATTTGCATGGAGTTTCTACATGCGTTCCTTTCCAACATGACCTAAATGGAGGTTCCACTAATAAGTGGAATTCAAATCATTTGCCTTATAGCATTTTAGCGTCAGTGTTATGTATGTGTGTTTCACCATTAAGATTTATAATAACTTATCCATCGTACATGGAGTAATGTCATAATTTAAACAACTCATTGTTTTCATTTGACTAGATCAAAATAACAATTATTAAGTTCTTTATTATAAATTCTAAGGGTTAGATAGAGTGCCAACGATGAACATAATAACACTTTATTTTTGTTCCAGGCGTGCATTCCTATCATATTCCTTGTCAGTCACTTAGGCCATTGTATTCTTGTATTGCGTTGTTTTGTATGACACTTCATACCAACCAATATAGTACTAATACCCAAGAATTTCTTAGTGTGACTTAACTAGGAATACAACCATAACATGTATATCATTTATATACACCTGAGCTAGACTTTCTAGTCTTTTTTTTTTGCCAAAATATCTTTTGCTGTTTCTCTTTTAGCTTTCCTCATTATTCAGAAAAACACTTCAACATCAATAACTTCTAGGTTTGTTGGTCTAATACCAATAACCTTGAGGTTCTTATTTTGAAGTTAATCATCATATGACAAGTGTTCCAGATTTCACTATTAGTAACTTTGTAATACGATGAACAATTTCACTCATAATTTTATCCATTAATTCATGACAACTTTCTGAGACCATGTCTGTACATGCTAGGCTCATAAAGTTTAAACCTTGGTATTTGCATGTGCAAATCTAGCTTGCACCCGTTGTATGCACACGTAGAATCTATCACACCCGATCATCACGTGATGCTTCGAAACGACGAGTCTTAGCAACGGTGCATATTAAGGATGGTCACTTCATGGATATGCGAATATCGTTAGTGCCCCAATAGTTGGAGGATTGTGACGCCTTGCGTCTTCAACCTTCGTACATTCCCATAAAACTTATGAGTTCATGTAGTCTCACCAAATTATATTCTATCATCTTGTAATAAGGTTTTAGATATCACATATATCTCATACCTTGATTATTTCGAAAACTAAATTTTCAGCTCCTTACTTTTCAAACAGATTTGAACTTCAAGTTTCACGGAGACAAGATAACTTTAGGTACTAATTGAAACCATAGCTCTTTGAATCAACAATGTGAGGTTTACTAAAAGTTTGCAATAGGACTTAATCAATTCTTGATTCTTTAACAATACGGTACCAATCCGTAAAGTTTCTTGTCAGATTTTAACAGTATTTCTATCTCAATTACAAGACTAGCGCATGGTAGAAAACGGATGCCAATACTACAAAATTAAATCAAAATACTACTCAGACTATGTTTATGATAATTAGTTCATGTTTTAATCTAATTACTAATGAACTCCCACTTAATACAACATCCCTCATAGTTGTTAAGTGGTACACGATCCAAATCCACTACACCAAAACCGATCATCACGTGAGATGATGTAGCTTCAATAGTGAACATCAAAATGTTGATCATATCATCCATATGACTCGTGTTCAACCTTTCGGTTTCCGTTGTCCCGAGGCCATGTCCGTACATGCTAGGCTCGTCAAGCAAACCCAAGTATTCCGCGTGTGCAACATGGCTTACACCCGTTGTATGTGAACGTTGAGTCTATCACATCCGATCATCACGAGATGCTTCGAAATGACGAACTGTACAACGGTGCATACTTAGGGGAGAACACTTTATTATCTTGATATTAATGTGAGGGATCATCTTATAATGCTACCGCCGCGATCTAAGCAAAATAAGATGCATAAAAGGATTAACATCACATGCAGTTCATATGTGATATGATATGGCCCTTTTGTCTTTGCGCCTTCGATCTTCATGTCTAAAGCACGGACATGATCTCCATCATCAACGGGCATGATCTCCATCATCAACGGGCATGATCTCCATCATCGTCGGCGTAGCGTCAAGGTTCATGGCGTCGTCTTCATGGTTGTTCACCTCATGTAGCAACTATTACAACTACTTTGAAATACTACTCAACATGAAATTTAAAGACAACCATAAGGCTCCTGCCGGTTGCCACAATACAATAATGATCATCTCATACATATTCATCATCACATCATGGCCATATCACATCACCAAACCCTGCAAAAACAAGTTAGACGTCTCTAATATGGTTTGCATATTTTACGTGGTTTAGGGTTTTCGAGTAAGATCTAATCTACCTACGAACATGAACCACAACGGTGATACTAGTGTTGTCAATAGAAGAGTAAATTGAATCTTCACTATAGTAGGAGAGACGGACACCCGCAAAGCCTCTTATGCAATACAAGTTGCATGTCGAACGAGGAGCAAGTCTCATGAACGCGGTCATGTAAAGTTAGCCCGAGCCGCTTCATCCCACTATGCCACAAAGATGCAAAGTACTCAAACTAAAGATAACAAGAGCATCAACGCCCACAAAACCATTGTGTTCTACTCGTGCAACCATCTATGCATAGACACGGCTCGATACCACTCGTAGGATAACGTTGCATAGAAAACAAAAAATTTCCTACCGCGAACATGCAATCCAAGCCAAGATGCAATCTAGAAGACGGTAGCAACGAGGGGGTATCGAGTCTCACCCTTGAAGAGATTCCAAAGCCTACAAGATGAGGCTCTTGTTGCTGCGGTAGACGTTCACTTGCCGCTTGCAAAGCGCGTAGAAGATCTTGATCACGATCGGTTCCGGCGCCACGAACGGGCAGCACCTCCGTACTCGGTCACACGTTCGGTTGTTGATGAAGATGACGTCCACCTCCCCGTTCCAGCGGGCAGCGGAAGTAGTAGCTCCTCTTGAATCCGACAGCACGACGGCGTGGTGTCGGTGGTGGTGGAGAAATCCGGCGGAGCTTCGCTTAAGCGTGCGGGGTGTGGTGGAGGAGAGAGACCGCTAGGGTTTGGGGAGAGAGGGGGTTGGGCGCCGGCCCTCTAAGGGGTGCGGCCAAGGCTGAGGCTTGAAGTGGTCAGCCCCTCTCCTATGCCCCTCATTATATAGGTGGAAGCACCAAGAGTTCTAGTCCAAGTCTTCGAATAAGACCCCAACACTAAAACCTCCCATATGTGGGAAACCTACTCAAGGAGGGAGTCCTACCCAAGGTGGGACTCCCACCTTTCCTTGAGGTGGGTTGGCCGGCCACCCTAGGGGAGTCCACCTTGGACTCCTCCCCTTTAGGGTTGGCTGGTCATGCAAGGTGGAGTCCCTCCGGGATTCTACTTTCCATGGTGATTTCTTCCGGACTTTTCTAGAACCTTCTAGAACCTGCCATAAATGCACCGGATCATTTCCAAACTTGGAATATGACTTCCTATATATGAATCTTATTCTCCGGACCATTCCGAACTCCTCGTGATGTCCGGGATCTCATCCGGGACTCCGAACAAATATTCGAACTCCATTCCATATTCAAGTTCTACCATTTCAACATCCAACTTTAAGTGTGTCACCCTACGGTTCGTGAACTATGCGGACATGGTTGAGTACTCACTCCGACCAATAACCAATAGCGGGATCTGGAGATCCATAATGGCTCCCACATATTCAACAATGACTTTAGTGATCGAATGAACCATTCACATACGATACCAATTCCCTTTGTCACGCGATATTTTACTTGTCCGAGGTTTGATCTTCGGTAACACTCTATACCTTGTTCATCCTCGTCTCCTGACAAGTACTCTTTACTCGTACCGTGGTATGTGGTCTCTTATGAACTTATTCATATGCTTGCAAGACATTAGACGACATTCCACCGAGAGGGCCCGGAGTATATCTATCCGTCATCGGGATGGACAAATCCCACTGTTGATCCATATGCCTCAACTCATACTTTCCGGATACTTAATCCCACCTTTATAACCACCCATTTACGCAGTGGCGTTTGATGTAATCAAAGTACCTTTCCGGTATAAGTGATTTACATGATATCATGGTCATAAGGACTAGGTAACTATGTATCGAAAGCTTATAGCAAATAACTTAATGACGAGATCTTATGCTACGCTTAATTGGGTGTGTCCATTACATCATTCGTACAATGATATAACCTTGTTATTAATAACATCCAATGTTCATGATTATGAAACTAATCATCCATTAATCAACAAGCTAGTTAAGAGGCATACTAGGGACTCTTTGTTTGTCTACATATCACACATGTACTAATGTTTCAGTTAATACAATTATAGCATGATATATAAACATTTATCATAAACATAAAGATATAAATAATAACCACTTTATTATTGCCTCTAGGGCATATCTCCTTCAGTTCTGCCTCTAGGGCTCCCGGGATCCGGCTTATAAAGGCGCCAGGATCTAGGGTTTCTACGGAGAGTCGTCGGGATACAATCTTGCCTAACTATGGAACATTACATTGTCGTGTGTGTCAAGGATCCACCTACGTCGTGCTGGATCCGGCTAACCCTAATGGGCCAGGCCGGATCTGACTTCCAGAGTAGGTCAGTGGATCGGGCTCCTTGTTCCTGGGCTAGACTTCATCTTGATCAACAACAAATGGGCCGCCTGATGGGCCATATACCACCATCACCATCTATGGGCCACCCGGGCTTGCCGGATCTAGCCACTGTCGATGGTACACCCATGAAGTATACCACAACAGTAGCCCCCAGAGTTCTCCGAGGTTCACCTCCCTTTCTGTCTTGCTCGAACCATCTTCATATTTGGCAAGCTTCCCGGAAACTTGGAGAAACTTGAAGAACTCCGACTTCATGAAACTTCCTTTCCAGCTTGCATGCCGGAAAAATCCTTCATCCCGCAGGACTTCATCCATCGACCTCATTGTTACAACGAGTCTCCGGGTTACTCCCCTGCAGAAATAATAGCTTAACAATTGGAACTTTTACCCATATCCTCGAAAGGTTCAAACGGTTCCGCCAATCTTGGCGCCATTTTTGGGTAATTCGAACGGTAACTTGATCCTTAGCCATTTTTACCGCTAGGGTTTTGGACACGTGTCACTCATCCAATGGCGCGACGCTTGCGTTCCGACCACAGGATGCGGAGCACGAATCTCATCCCACGTCTATAAATATCCACACCGCTCACTCTAATCGCACCATTCCCCCCTGATTCACCTCTCCTTCGAGCGCCGCCACCGAGCTTCCGCTTCCGCCGTGCCGGAGCTTCGCCGGAGTTTGTGCCGCCGCATTGTATTCTTCCGTGTTCTTAAGTTCGGCGAGCCACCGCAGCAAAACCTCACCGCCGACAACTCCGGCCACTGTAGCGTCCATCTCCGGTAAGTATTCCAGCCTCGAGCTTTTCATCGGCGTTGGTAGGGATGATCCATGTGTAGTGGTGGTTCCGGCTAAGTTTAGCTTCCATTCAATGTAGATGTCTTCTTCTACTCCGTCTCCCGCGCAGTCGGAGCCGATCACGGAAACGCCCATATCTTTCGCTCCTCCACCACTCGTCCCAGTCAGGCTGGATCCTGCTCAAGGATCCGGCAAAGCCATTGAAGGAGCCAACACCGATCCGGCGGAACTAGCCGAAAAGGAGCGAATGGAGAAGAAGGTGGAGGAAGTGGCCGCTAAAAAATCCAAAGCTGGATAAGGCGAAGTCAAAGGGCAATGGTGGTCGTGCACCACCACCGAGGACAAGCTCCGCAGCTTGGAGGCGGAAGGGTTCCTGCAACCCGGATCCTGGAGAGTGGTTCCGGGTGCTCCAAGCCCGGTGCCCGAAGCCGGAGTGGGTGCTAACGAGGGCCCTGGTGGAGCACGGATTCTCGCTGCCTCCGAGCGATTTCTTCGCGGTAATCCTCGAGGCTTACAAGCTTCAGCCCCACAACATTTCACTGAACAGCATCCTCTCCATCGCCAACCACATCGCCCTCTGCGAGGGTCATCTTCGGGTAAAACCAGACTTGGCCCTCTTTCAATTCTTTTTCTCCGTCAAGAAGGAGACCGTTCCGCAGACTTCATCACCTTCAAGATCCGCCCCGACCGGATCTACCCTCACACGGATCGTCACGAATCTGTGAGGTACTGGTCTGGGAGGTTCTTCTACATGAAGGACGTTGCAGATCCGGCCAGCCCCAAGACGTTGTCGGTGTTCAAAGATGGACCCGCCAGCGAGACCTCCGCCTGGACCGCTTGCCCACACATCTCTGAGTCACCTGCGTTGGTGAGGATGGTGAGGCGGATCTGCAAGCTGACGGAGTCTGGGTTGTCGGGGAATGAGCCGACATTGTCTTGGTTCACCAAGCGGATCCAACCCCTCCAACACCATGAACGCCTGATGTATGAGTACAGTGGTCGCGACGACACAATGCGCGCCACCAAAGACAATCTTTCTTCTGACGCTCTAGAAAAGCGGCTCCGGGTTATGATCAAGATTCCGCGTGATGTTCACTCTCACGTGTGTCAATTTGACATATACACGGAGGGCGCTAGGCCTGCGGTAAGTTTTTCTGACTGATCATCATTTCCCTTTCATGCCTGCAAATTTGCCTATGGACTTTATCTTGTACTTTATCTTGTTGCAAATTTTAAGGCAACACATGCTCAAAATGTGTTTGCTTTGTTGTGAAGAGACCAGCATGGCATCCTAGATCCATGGTTCAAGCTCCACACGCTGTTCTAACCCCGAGCACCATCAATACTAAGAAAGAACAAAGTAAGAGCAAGTGCAGGGCGTTGTGTACCTAAATGGCGATGGATGTACGAAGATGCGCAAAAATAGGTATAATATTAGGCTTTCTAACAATATAGTGGACCCATCATTTATAGAAACAATCATTGTGGCGTAGAAAATGTGAAAGTGCTTGAAGCATATTCATAAGAAGTAGCAGAGCCTCTAGTTGAGCCCTCCATAATCGCAAGTTAAGCTTAGTTTGTGTTTGTGTCTTCTCCTTATGCACTTGTTCTCATTTTCTTTAAAGAACATCTTTCAAGTTGTAAAAAATTTCTATCTCCATATCCAACTCTAGAATAAGTAAGAAGAAGTCCACTAGCAAGGGAAAGGGTCATCCCAAAGAGCATTCGCAAAGGGAAGAGGGAAAAGGGAATATATCTGAAGATTTTATGACATCAACAAAAGAAGAAGCTTGTCAACCCACACCGTGGAAGAATTTGAAACCATTGTTCTTATGGCTTTAAAGCTATTGAAGCATAAGCATAAGAAAATGTTGACCATATTCTTCATCTAAAGGTTTAGAAGCTATTGTTCATAAACCTTTCCCTGAATCTGAAGCAGGATCTCCTGCGCCTGCCCATGTACTGCCTTCGTAGTCATCACGTGGCCGTGTACTAGGGTACTCCATCACCACTTCCACCAGCAGATAGCATAGCAAAGACGAACCTGGTGAAGAGCAAAGGGAGTAGGCTAGTAGATTGATACGTGCATTTTGCATCATCATTATTGCTACATATAGAGTTAGTTTTCATTGTTTTTTACCTTCATACATTATGCATTTTTAGATGATTTTCAGGACATTCCTACAAAGTCTCCTTCGTTGGTATTTAATTTCTGGGAGGCAGAAAATCTCCTTTTTCATATTTTATTTTTTTCAGGACTTTCTCGATCGCAAAAATTCGAGGGAAAATTACCTGATCAGTTTTTCACCCGAAGGAAGGCCGTGAGGGAAAGAAGCACACGAGAGGGGCCACGAGGTGCAAACGAGCACAGGTGGCGCGGCCCAACTTCCTCGCCGCGCCACCCACACTCGTTCGCACCTCAGACATTATTTCGGTCCCCCTTTTATCCCAGACGCTCTATTCCGCCTAAAAACTTAAGCCATATTTTTCCCGAGATTTATTGAGGCGGCGGCGGAGGAGAAAGTCCTCTCCTACTCTGGGAGAGGGTAGATCCTGCTGCACCGGTGCCTCCGGTGAAGGGGAAAGCGATGCCATCGACATCCCCACTCATCCTTGGCTTGGGAGGAGGCATCTCCATCAACATCTTGAAAGTGCATAGAGCCCCCATGTGTGGTTTTGGTAATTCATTACGATCATCGGCGGAGGCAGCAGGGGACCAGCAGGGGCCCGCCCCCCCCAACATGCAAACAATTTTCTAATACCCCATAAACTATGTTGACTCTTGGTTTTTTTCTTCTTGTAAAAAAACGTTTGGAAGTGGAAAAGGAGCCTTCCAGGCACGCCCAGGCGGCCAGGCCCATCTCCATCTCCTGGACTGCTCGCTCGCGAGGCGAGACTGCGCGTCCGCGGCCGTGACTCCCTGCTCGCGTTCCTCTGATCTCCCCAAACCGCGACGCGACGCCCGCTCGGCTGCTCGCGCCGGCCGGCCGCCCCCCTCCAGCAACTCGGCTGCTCGCCCCCGGCCCCCCTCCCAATCTCCCGTCGATTTCCCAGGCAGGAGGTAAGCAGACCGTCTCTTCTCCCTTCGATAGTCCGATCTAGGTTGCTTATTTCGATTCTCTAGATCTAGCACTTGTTTTGTGTGAACTACTGTGTATAATTGTTGACTCTATTTTCAATTTCTCTTTTAGATTTAGCATTTGAGTATATGAAATTGTGAATCATATCTGATGGTGTTCAATTTTATTCTAGAGCAATCAACTAATCATGGCTAAAAATAAAAGGAAGGCTGCTGCAATGCATAATATGCATTCTTATTTTGGGAAGAAAGGACGAGATGCTGATTCGGTTAATGATCCTGTTCATGGTCCGGTTGCTGCCCATGATTTAAATGAACAAGAACCACAACATGTTGAAGAAGAAATTGCAGTTCCACCTCCACCTCCACCTCCGGTTCAGAGAAGCGATGCTGATTCTGTTGTTTTGGTAGTGCAAAGGGATCCAGGTCTACGGTGCCAAATTTGGGACTATCCTCCGAATGATCAAGAAAGGGCTCGTTTGGCATATATGAAGCACGGACCATATCAATTCCACAAAGATGAGTACCCTCCTGATGATGCAGCAAACCATCCTCGCAAGTTTCAGTACCATTGGTTTAAGACCTTTACTTGGTTAGAATACTCCCCTATAAAAGATGCAGTCTATTGTTTTCCATGTTTTCTATTTTACAAGAAGCCACTTGGAAAGAAAGGATCTGATAAGTTTACAGTAGAAGGGTTTAGAAAGTGGAAGAAGGTTAACAATGGAAAGGATTGTGCATTCTTAACTCACATGGGAAAGGATAGCAAATCTGCTCATAATTATGCTGTCAAATGCTATGATAATTTGAAGAATAAGTCATGTCATATGGAACAATTAGTGGAGAAGCAAACAGATGAGGATATCAAAAGGAACAGGTTGAGGCTAAAAGTAACAATTGATGTATTAAGGTGGTTGGCATTCCAAGCTTGCCCCTTTCGAGGCCATGATGAAAGTCTTGACTCAATAAACCAAGGTAATTTCCTTGAAATGGTGAAACTGATAGCTTCTTATGATGCTGAAATTGGTGCAGTTGTATTGGGTAATGCTCCACGTAATGCTAAGTATACCTCTCCTAGCATTCAAAAGGAAATTCTAAATATCATTGCTTCTAATGTGCAAAGAGAAATTCGTAAAGAAATTGGTGATGCTAAGTTTTGCTTGCTTGTTGATGAGTCAAGAGATGAATCAAAGAGAGAGCAAATGACAGTGGTTATTCGTTTTGTTGATAGAAATGGTTTCACTCGATAGCGTTTTCTTGATATTGTTCATGTTTTGGATACATCTTCAGCTACTTTAAAACATGAACTATCTGCTGTTTTGGTTAATCATCAATTGGATGTTAGCAAACTTCGTGGACAGGGATATGATGGTGCTAGTAACATGCGTGGGGAGTGGAATGGACTACAAGCCAAGTTCATGGAAGAGTGTCCTTATGCATATCATATTCATTGTTTTGCTCATCAATTGCAACTAGCTCTAGTTGCCGCAGCTAAAGAAGTACCTGATGTTCACAACTTTTTTGACCATCTTGCTCTTGTTGTCACTACGGTTGTGTCTTCTAGTAAGAGACATGATGAGCTGCATGCTAACCAAGTTGCTGAAATGGAGCATCTCATTGAGCTTGGTGAGCTTGAAACTGCAAGTGGGGCTAATCAAGTTGGAACTTTAAAGCGGCCTTGTGACACTAGGTGGAGTTCTCACTATGCGTCTGTTTGCAGCCTTTTGAAGCTATACCAACCAACATTTTTGGTACTTAAAAGCATTGCTACTTCTAAAGGTTCAGGTACTTCACCTTCAGCACGGGCAAAGGGTAATAGTGCTGTTAAGTTGATGATGTCTTTTGACTTCATATTTATTGTTCATGTCATGAAAGAACTTATGGGAACCACAGATATGTTATGCAAAAAGTTGCAACTAAAGTCTCAAGATATTGTGAATGCCATGGATGAAGTGAAGACTACAAAGTTGTTGATTCAGAAGCTAAGAGATAATGGTTGGAGCAAGCTAAAAACTGATGTGCTTTCATTTTGTGCAAAACATGGAGTTAAAACTCCAGACTTTGGTGAGTTATATGTGGATTTCATTAATTCTCGTGCGGATGATGAGAGTACGAGTTGAGCACCATTACCGTTGTGATATTTTCATGGTTGTTGTGGATCAACAAGCACAAGAGTTGAATAGCAGATTCAATAGACAAGCAACGAGCTTCTCATTATGTGCACTTCCTTGGACCCCCAAAACTCATTCGGATCATTTGACATTGATACTTGTGTGTTCTTTAGCTTCTAAATTCTATCCCGCTGATTTTGAAGAACAAGAAAGGGAGATTTTGAGATGTCAATTGCGGCATTATGAGCATGATATACTTGTACATCCAAAGTTTCAGAATTTGACAACCATATCGAGCTTTGTCAACAACTTGCAGCTACCGGAAAAAATGATGATTATCACTTGATTGATAGGTATGTATTGTTCTTTGCTGCTATACAAGTTCGTTTAATCATTGCTAAAAATACTAACTCTTTTTAATGGACAGATTGATTCGCCTTGTTCTTACTTTACCGGTCTCAACCGCAACTACCGAACGTGCGTTTTACGCAATGAAACTTGTGAAAACAAGGCTTCGGAATAAAATGGATGATGGATTCCTGAGAGATTGCTTGGTAACATACATTGAAAAGGAGATTGCTGTTGGAATATCGACGGATGCAATTATAGATGAGTTCGACGAAGCACCTCGTCGAGTGGACTTTAATTGAGAAGTGTTAGTTGCCCTATCTCGTGTTATCTAGATAGTTACTTTCAATAATATATGCAATTGTACATCCTTTTGTCATCATCGGCTATCCGAGTGAGTGATGGTATAATCAATGAAAAATTTCGCTATCACTTCTTGCCATTTTTTGCCTTCTTTTTTCCCATCTGTGAGTTTTCTTCTTTGGTCGGCCCCCCTCAAACTTTTTTCCTGCCTCCGCCGTTGATTACGATCCCTATGGACTAATGTTTGCATTGAGTTATATGTGTAGGAATTTTCCATAGACAATACTTGAACCATAAGTTGGCGTCAAGGTTGCAATACGAAGAAATGAGGTGCAAGTTCATGATGAGTCAACTCGAAGAGCTCACATACTTGAAGCTTGCCATCCATATGTGTTGATGGATATGTGAGGTTGCACCGAAGAAGAAGCTCATCCATAATGGAGTATGGGGGAGCAATCCGCAAGACCTCATCTTCATCAAGCAAGCACAATCAAGAATGGCGTTTCATCTTATTGCAGTCAAGATCATCATCATCGAGCTCAAGTGGAAGGCTAAAGGTTAAGGTTTGCTCTTGATAGGGTTTTTTATTACCGGTTGATGTCTACAAACGCTTCTATTTTTGTTGACAATGTTGGGCCTCCAAGTGCAGAGCTTTGTAGAACAGCAACAAGTTTCCCTTAAGTGGATCACCCAAGGTTTATCGAACTCAGGGAGGTAGAGGTCAAAGATATCCCTCTCAAGCAACCCTGCAATTACGATACAAGAAGTTTCTTCTGTCCCCAACACACCCAATACACTTGTCAGGTGTATAGGTGCACTAGTTCGACGAAAAGATAGTGAAATACAAGTAATATGGATGATTAGGAGTGGTAATTGCAATCTTAAATAAAAATGGCAGCAAGCAAAAATGTAGCAGAACTGGTTGTAAACGGTGTTTCAATGTTTGGAAATAAGGCCTATGGATCGTACTTTCACAAGTGGACACTCTCAACAATGATATCAATTGAATACATAAATATTATCTCTTCACACATGCTACTCTGAACCACTCTCTGGTTGGATAACAAACACAAATTCACTGTGTAGGGCTGCATAAGCACTCCTTAAAGTTCGCATTCCTAATCTATGGACGCCCCACGCTATAACTTTGAGCATACAAAGATGGTACTAACTAGACACCACAATTCATAAGTATTGAGACAACACGGTATGCACACTGTCACCTTCACACCGTGGGACAAGGTGTCCCCGGAGATCACATAATAAAACCACTTGAGTAGCATAATAGTTGAAGAATAACATCTACTTATTCAAGTAGATAACAAAGATCACACATAAAGATCACACCATGGGAGAGAGAGATTAACCACATAGCTATCGGTAAAGCCCTTAGACTCGGGGGAGAACTACTCCCTCCTCATCACAGGAGGAAGCAACAGCGATGGAGATGGCGGTGGAGTCGATGGAGATGGCTCCGGGGGCAATTCCCCCGTCCCGGCAGGGTGCCGGAACAGAGACTTATATCCCCCGAAACTTGTCTGCGACGGCGGCAGAGCTACGAAAGTTTTTCCGGACGGAGGCTGGTTGATTTAGGGTTTTCGCGTTGGGGGGCTTCTTATAGGCGGAAGGGCGAGGTCGCTGGACACCAGGGGGGCCACACCACCCCATGGTGCGGCCAGGGGCTAGGCCGCGCCAAGTCATGGTGTGGCCCTGATACGTCCAATTTGCATCACTAATTTTTACTATAATCTACTGTTATTTATTGATATATTTCATATTTAGACATGATACTTATGTTATTTTTAGCTATTTTTGCATGTTTGATGATTTTCACGGGATTTGCTGCCGGAGCTGGAATTCTGCTGGAAAAGTGGTCATCAGGGTACCATACTTCGGAAGATCGGAAAATTCCAGAAACTTTCACGAAGATCTTATTTTCCCGGATGACGGAGATAGCCAGAAGGAGGACCTAAGGGGGGCCACCATTGGGCAATACAATGCCCAGGCGCGGGCCCTACCCTGGCCGCGCCTGCGGCATGTATGGCCTCCCTGGCCGACATCTGACGCCGCTCTTTCGCGTATATCATCTCCACGAAAACCTAAGATCGGGGGGCAGCTCGTAGAAATATTACGCCGCCGCTACGAGGCGGAAAACACCAGAGAGAGAAAAGCTCTCCGGCAGATAGGAATCTGCGGGGAGAAATTCCCTCCCGGAGGGGGCAATCGTCGCCACCGCCATCGAGCTGGACTTCATCGTGATCATCATCCTCATCATCTCCACCATCAGCACCATCATCACCGCCGTCTCCACCTCGTCCCGCTATAACTATTTGGGTTGTACCACGCATATTTCGAAGGGGAAACCCTCCCGGTATTGATTACTTGTTGTATTTGATGCTATTGAGTGAAACCATCGGATTAAGGTTTATGTTCAGATTGTTATTCATCATTATATACCCACTGATAATGTTCCATATGTTGTCCCGTGAGTAGTTCGTTTAGTTCTTGAGGACATGGGAGAAGTCTTGTGTTAGTAGTGGAGCTATGTGAGTAATATGTATTGATATGATATTTAAGTTGTGGTGTTATTCTTCTAGTGGTATCTGATACGTCTCCGACGTATCGATAATTTCTTGTGTTCCATGCCACATTATTGATGATATCTACATGTTTTATACACACTTTATGTCATTATCATGCGTTTTTCGGAACTAACCTATTAACAAGATGCCGAAGTGCCGGTTCTCGTTTTCTGCTGTTTTTGGTTTCGTAAATCCTAGTAACAAAATATTCTCGGAATTGGACGAAATCAACGCCCGAGTCCCTATTTTGCCCGGAAGCATCCGGAACACCCGAGAGCCGCCGAGAGGGGGCCACGGGGCCCTGGATGATAGGGTGGCGCGGCCCACCCCCGGCCGCGCGGCCCTATGGTGTCGTTGCCCCTTCGACCTTCCGACGCCGCCTATTCGCCTATATAAAGGTCCCGGACCTAAAACCTCGATACGAAAAAGCCACGGTACGAGAAACCTTCCGCGAGCCGCCGCCATCGCGAAGCCAAGATCCGGGGGACAGGAGTCTCCGTTCCGGCACGCCGCCGGGACGAGGAAGTGCCCCGGAAGGCTTCTCCATCAACACCACCGCCATCTTCATCAACGCTCGTTGTCTCCCATGAGGAGGGAGTAGTTCTCCATCGAGGCTCGGGGTTGTACCGGTAGCTATATGGTTAATCTCTCTCCTATGTACTTCAATACGCTGCTTTACATGATTGAGATCCATATGAGGATGAGCTTTGTATCGCTACTAGTTGTGTGCTACTCATGTGATGTTATTAAAGTAGTCTATTCCTCCTGCATGGTGTAAAGGTGACTAGTGTGTGCACCGTGTGGTTCTTGTCGTAGGCTATGATCATGATCTCTTGTAGATTGTGGAGTTAATTATCATTATGATAGTATTGATGTGATCTATTCCTCCTTCATAGTGTAATGTGGACGAGTGTGTGCGCTATGTTAGTTCTTGGTTTATTTTGCAATGATCTATTATGCTCTAAGGTTATTTAAATATGAACATCAAATGTTGTGGAGCTTGTTAACTCCGGCATTGAGGTGCTCTTGTAGCCCTACACAACGACTGGTGTTTGTCATCCAACAAAAGAGTGTATGTAGCACATATGAGAAAGAGTTATTTATTATGCGATCAATGTTGAGAGTGTCCACTAGTGAAAGTGTAATCCCTAGGCCTTGTTCCAAATACTGCTATCGCTGCTTGTTTACTGTTTTACTACTACTGCTGCGTTACTACTGCTTGTTTACTGTCCTGGGCAAAGCACTTTTCTGGTGTCGTTGCCACTGCTCATACTTATTTATACCACCTGTATTTCACTATCTCTTCGCCGAACTAGTGCACCTATTAGGTGTGTTGGGGACACAAGAGACTTCTTGCTTTGTGGTTGCGGGGTTGCATGAGAGGGATATCTTTGACCTCTTCCTCCCTGAGTTCGATAAACCTTGGGTGATCCACTTAAGGGAAACTTGCTCGCTGTTCTACAAACCTCTGCTCTTGGAGGCCCAACACTGTCTACAAGAATAGAAGCACCCGTAGACATCAAGCTATTTTACGGCGCCGTTGCCGGGAGGTAAGGTAAAAGGTACTCACACTCCGGATCTCGGCTACTAAGCTATTTTCGCCGTTGTAAGTACTCGAAGCTATTTCCTTTAGATCCTGCAATTGCATCTTTTTGTTTCTTGTTTACACTAGTTTGGCATAATGGACGACAATGAGCTTCTTATTCTATTTCCTGATTTAAGACATGGATGGTTTGATGCGAAAATTAAAAAACCTATGGAACCTTATTTGCATGCTGGTAGTAATACTAGTATGAACGCTTTGAACACCATGGTTGCTAATGATATGGAAAATTCTAAGCTTGGGGAAGCTGGCTTTGATGAGCATGATATTTTTAGTCCCCCAAGCATTGAGGAGAAAATTTACTTTGATGATACTTTGCCTCCTATTTATGATGATTATAATGATATTGGTCTTTTATTACCGCTTTGTTATGGAGGATAAATTTAATTATGATGATACTATACCTCCTATATTTGATGATGAGAATAATAATGATAGCTACTTTGTTGAATTTGCTCCCACTACAACTAATAAAATTGATTATGCTTATGTGGAGAGTAATTATTTTATGCATGAGACTCATGATAAGAATGCTTTATGTGATAGTTATATTGTTGAGTTTGCTCATGTTGCTACTGAAAGTTATTATGAGAGAAGAAAATATGGTTGTAGAAATTTTCATGTTACTAAAATGTCTCTCTATGTGCTGAAATTTTTGAAGCTACACTTGTTTTATCTTCCTATGCTTGTCACTTTGCTCTTCATGAACTTGTTTATTTACAAGATTCCTATGCATAGGAAGCATGTTAGGCTTAAATGTGTTTTGAATTTTCTTCTTGATGCTCTCTTTTGCTTCAACTACTATTTCTTGTGAGTGCATCATTAAAACTGCTGAGCCCATCTTAATGGCTATAAAGAAAGAACTTCTTGGGAGATAACCCATGTGTTTATTTTGCTACAGTACTTTGTTTTATATTTGTGTATTGGAAGTTGTTTACTACTGTAGCAACCTCTCCTTATCTTAGTTTTGTGCTTTGTTGTGCCAAGTAAAGTCTTTGATAGTAAAGTGAATACTAGATTTGGATTCTTAGCGCGAGTTACTGATTTCTTTGCTGTCACGAATTTCGACCTTCCCCTCCGTAGGTAGCTCAGAAAAATATGCCAATTTACGTGCGTGATCCTCGGATATGTACGCAACTTTCATTCAATTTGGGCATTTTCATTTGAGCAAGTCTGGTGCCTCAATAAAATCCATCTTTACGGATAGTTCTGTTTTGACAGATTCTGCCTTTTATTTCGCATTGCCTCTTTTGCTATGGTGGATGAATTTCTTTGTTCCATTAATGTCCAGTAGCTTTATGCAATGTCCAGAAGTGTTAAGAATGATTGTGTCACCTCTGAACATGTTAATCTTTATTGTGCACTAACCCTCTAATGAGTTGTCTCGAGTTTGGTGTGGAGGAAGTTTTCAAGGATCAAGAGAGTAGGATGATATACTATGATCAAGAAGAGTGAAAGCTGTAAGCTTGGGGATGCCCCGGTGGTTCACCCCTGCATATTTCAAGAAGACTCAAGCATCTAAGCTTGGGGATGCCCAAGGCATCCCCTTCTTCATCGACAAATTATCAGGTTCCTTCTCTTGAAACTATATTTTTATTCGGTCACATCTTATGTACTTTACTTGGAGCGTCTGTATGTTTCTTGTTTTTGTTTGAATAAATGCTTGTGTGGGAGAGAGACACGCTCCGCTGGCTCATATGAACACATGTGTTCTTAGCTTTTAATGTTCATGGCGAAGGTTGAAACTGCTTCGTTAATTGTTATATGGTTGGAAACGGGAAATGCTACATGTAGTAATTGATAAAATGTCTTGGATAATTTGATACTTGGCAATTGTTGTGCTCATGTTTAAGATCTTGCATCATATACTTTGCACCTATTAATGAAGAAATACATAGAGCTTGCTAAAATTTGGTTTGCATATTTGGTATCTCTAAAGTCTAGATAATTTCTAGTATTGAGTTTTGAACAACAAGGAAGACGGTGTAGAGTCTTATAATGTTTACAATATGTCTTTTATGTGAGTTTTGCTGCACCGGTTCATCCTTGTGTTTGTTTCAAATAACCTTGCTAGCCTAAACCTTGTATCGAGAGGGAATACTTCTCATGCATCCAAAATCCTTGAGCCAACCACTATGCCATTTGTGTCCACCATATCTACCTACTACATGGTATTTCTCCGCCATTCCAAAGTAAATTGCTTGAGTGCTACCTTTAAATAATTCAAAATTTATCACCTCTTATTTGTGTCAATGTTTTATAGCTCATGAGGAAGTATGTGGTGTTTATCTTTCGATCTTGTCATTTACTTCGGACAGACTTTCACCAATGGACTAGTGGCTCATCCGCTTATCCAATAATTTTGCAAAAAGAGCTGGCAATGGGGTTCCCAGCCCCAATTAATTAACTTTCATTAATAATTCTCTTCACATGTTTTGCTCTGATTCATCAGTAAGCAACTTAATTTTGCAAATAGACACTCCTCCATGGTATGTGAATGTTGGAAGGCACCCGAGGATTCGGTTAGCCATGGCTTGTGTAAGCAAAAGGTTGGGAGGAGTGTCATCCATAAATAAAGAAAAACTAAACTAAAGTACATGTGTAAACAAAAGAGAAGAGGGATGATCTACCTTGCTTGGTAGAGATAACGTCCTTCATGGGAGCCGTTCTTGAAAGTCCGGTTGATGAGGTAGTTAGAGTGCCCACTACCATTCGTTGACAACAACAAACACCTCTCAAAACTTTACTTTTATGCTCTCTTTATGTTTTCAAAAACCAAAGCTCTAGCACAAATATAGCAATCAATGCTTCCCTCTGCGAAGGGCCTTTCTTTTACTTTTATGTTGAGTCAGTTCACCTATCTCTCTCCACCTCAAGAAGCAAACACTTGTGTGAACTGTGCATTGATCCCTACATACTTGCATATTGCACTTGTTATATTACTCTATGTTGACAATATCCATGAGATATACATGTTACAAGTTGAAAGCAACCGCTGAAACTTAATCTTCCTTTATGTTGCTTCAATACCTTTTACTTTGATTTATTGCTTTATGAGTTAACTCTTATGCAAGACTTATTGATGCTTGTCTTGAAGTACTATTCATGAAAAGTCTTTGCTTTATGATTCATTTGTTTACTCATGTCATTACCATTGTTTTGATCGCTGCATTCATTACATATGCTTACAATAGTATGATCAAGGTTATGATGGCATGTCACTCCAGAAATTATCTTTGTTATCGTTCACACTGCTCGGGACGAGCAGAAACTAAGCTTGGGGATGCTGATACGTCTCAGACGTATCGATAATTTCTTGTGTTCCATGCCACATTATTGATGATATCTACATGTTTTATACACACTTTATGTCATTATCATGCGTTTTACGGAACTAACCTATTAACAAGATGCCGAAGTGCCGGTTCTCGTTTTCGCTATTTTTGGTTTCGAAATCCTAGTAACGAAATATTCTCGGAATTGGACGAAATCAACGCCCGGGTTCCTATTTTGCCCGAAGCATCCAGAACACCCGAGAGCCGCCATAGGGGGCCACGAGGGCCCCCGGATGATAGGGTGGCGCGGCCCACCCACGGCCGCGCGGCCCTATGGTGTCGTCGCCCCTTCGACCTTCTGACGCCGCCTCTTCGCCTATATAAAGGTCCCAGACCTAAAACCTCGATACGAAAAAGCCACGGTACGAGAAACCTTCCAGAGCCGCCGCCATCGCGAAGCCAATATCTGGGGACATGAGTCTCTGTTCCGGCACACCGCCGGGACGGGGAAGTGCCCCCGGAAGGCTTCTCCATCAACACCACCGCCATCTTCATCAACGCTGCTGTCTCCCATGAGGAGGGAGTAGTTCTCCATCGAGGCTCGGGGCTGTACCGGTAGCTATATGGTTAATCTCTCTCCTATGTACTTCAATACGCTTGCTTTACATGATTGAGATCCATATGAGGATGAGCTTTGTATCGCTACTAGTTGTGTGCTACTCATGTGATGTTATTAAAGTAGTCTATTCCTCCTGCATGGTGTAAAGGTGACTAGTGTGTGCACCGTGTGGTTCTTGTCGTAGGCTATGATCATGATCTCTTGTAGATTGTGGAGTTAATTATCATTATGATAGTATTGATGTGATCTATTCCCCCTTCATAGTGTAATGTGGACAGTGTGTGCGCTATGTTAGTTCTTGGTTTATTTTGCAATGATCTATTATGCTCTAAGGTTATTTAAATATGAACATCGAATGTTGTGGAGCTTGTTAACTCCGGCATTGAGGTGCTCTTGTAGCCTGATACGTCCCCGACGTATCCATAATTTCTGTCGTTCCATGCTTGTTTTATGACAATACTTACATGTTTTGCTTGCACTTTATAATGTTTTTATGCGTTTTCCGGAACTAACCTATTAACAAGATGCCACAGTGCCGGTTCCTGTTTTCTGCTGTTTTTGGTTCCAGAAAGGCTGTTCGGGCAATATTCTCGGAATTCGACGAAACGAAGACCAAACATCCTATTTTTCCCGGGAGGCTCCAGAACACCGAAGAAGAGTCGGAGAGGGGCCAGAGGGCCACCAGACCATAGGGCGGCGCGGCCTGGCCTGGGCCCGCGCCGGCCTATGGTGTGGCGCCCCCAGGTGCCCCCCTGCGCCGCCTCTTCGCCTATAAAACCCCTTTCGACCTAAAAACACCGTAACCAATTGACGAAACTCCAGAAAGACTCCAGGGGCGTCGCCACCATCGCGAAACTCCAATTCGGGGGACAGAAGTCTCT
>NC_061514.1:167990573-168062719 GCF_022539505.1 Lolium rigidum
AAAACAACACATGATTCTTTCAATGGAACATTAAGCACTCTCCGCTATTAGAGACAAGTCATACTACAACAATAACTACTAAGCATATGATAAGAATAACATCCAACATGACATGCCACAGTCTAAACCAACTTCCTTTTGCATCACTATAAACATGAAACATTTTACTCGTCTCCAACACCAATAAATTTATTTGAAACAACTCTCATAGATAATAATCAATAAAGACTAGAGAGCTAATCATACCTAACTAAAGAAAACTAACAAGCTCTGAGCAAAATATGAGTGGAAAACAAGAGCTAAACGAAGTACTAGTAAAAGAGAACACTCGCAGAATAATAAGAGTGAAAATTAGAGTGTTCTATGCAATGAAAGTGGAGCGTGTCTCTCTCCCACACAAGAATGCTAGGATCCAACCATATGCTACAGAAAACAAAAGAAAATAAAACTAAAAACAAAAATAAAGATGCTCCAAGAAAAACACATAGCATATGAAGCAATAAAAATATAGCGTCTAGA
The DNA here is from genome assembly GCF_022539505.1 of Lolium rigidum. Taxonomy (NCBI): domain Eukaryota; kingdom Viridiplantae; phylum Streptophyta; class Magnoliopsida; order Poales; family Poaceae; genus Lolium; species Lolium rigidum. The sequence goes on from NC_061514.1 coordinate 167,991,093, forward strand.
AAGATGACCTGATGCTTTGTTGATGAAGAAGGGGATGCCTTGGGCATCCCCAAGATTTGACGCTTGTACCTCTTGGATATTTCTTGGGGTGACATGGGCATCCCGAAACTTGAGCTTTTGTCCGTCCTTCATCTCATCACATCATTATTCTATCCATACACTTGAAAACTTCCTTCATACAAAACTTCACACAATTCTCATTAGCAGCATCAGTGCAATCAAAATAACAGATCCACTTGGGTTCAATTCTAACATAGTCAAACATCCATTAAAACATTAGATACTGTAGCAACTTCTTCAAAAATCTCTTTCTCGCAAAAGAACTCAAAAAGAAAAAAATTAAGAGGCAAATGCAAATAGTGAGATCTGCGGGATCGACGTAGGGGTTGCTCAAATCGTCGAAAGCCTTAGACTCTTCATACTCTTGACGACTTGCTCCCGCAATTACGCAGATCTGATGATATATTGTAGCTATGTTTCCATCATCCTCAGGGTTGGTGACACCATCGTATAGATGGGCGAAGACCTCCCTAGTAGCAGTAGAGTTGTTGGTGAAGTCAAAGTTGGTGAAGGGAAAGTTGTCGAAGCTTTCGGAGTCGCTGTCCAGATCGGTTTGTATGAACAACCGAAAGTCATGTCACCGAACAGATCGGTGAGAGCCCCGCCGTCGGCGAGCTTGGTGAAGCATGGCGGCGAAACTTCTTCGTCGCGTGACTCGACAGATGATGTTGATGATCCCGAGAAATAGGGCTCGACCGCCAACGGTCCCGAAAAAATCTGTGCCGCGAGACGATGCGATCCTTCTTTCCCGATGATACGTCTCAAACGTATCTATAATTTCTTATGTTCCATGCTAGTTTTATGACAATACTCACATGTTTTATATACACTTTATATCATTTTGATGCATTTTCCGGCACTAACCTATTAACAAGATGCCGAAGCGCCGGTTCTCGTTTTTTGCTGTTTTTGGTTTCAGAAATCCTACACAGGAAATATTCTCGGAATTGGACGAAACAAAAGCCCACGGTCTTATTTTCCACGGAGCCTTCCAGAAGCCCGAAGAGGAGACGAAGAGGGGCGACGAGGCGGCCACACCCTAGGGGGGCGCGGCCACACCCCTGGCCGCGCCGCCTTATGGGGTGGGCCCCTCGAGCGTCCCCCGACTCTGCCCCTTCGCCTATATAATCCTTCCGTCGTGAAAACCCTATCACCGAGAGCCACGATACGAGAAAAGTTACTGAGACGCCGCCGCCGTCAATCTCATCTCGGGAGGTTCTGAAGATCGCCTCCGGCACCCTACCGGAGAGGGGAATCATCACCGGAGGGCTCTACATCACCATGCCCGCCTCCGGACTGATGTGTGAGTAGTTCATCCTTGGACTATGGGTCCATAGCAGTAGCTAGATGGTTGTCTTCTCCTATTGTGCTATCATGTTTAGATCTTGTGAGCTGCCTATCATGATCAAGATCATCTTATTGTAATGCTACATGTTGTGTTTGTTGGGATACGATGAATATGGAATACTATGTCAAGTTGATTATCGATCTATCATATATGTGTTGTTTATGATCTTGCGTGCTCTCCGTTGCTAGTAGAGGCTCTGGCCAAGTTGATACTTGTAACTCCAAGAGGGAGTATTTATGCTCGATAGTGGGTTCATGCCTCCATTGAATCTGGGACAGTGACATAAAGTTCTAAGGTTGTGGATGTCGTTGTTGCCACTAGGGATAAAACATCAATGCTTTGTCTAAGGATATTTGTATTGTTTACATTACGCACAGTACTTAATGCAATTGTCTGTTGTTGCAACTTAATACTGGAAGGGGTGCGGATGCTAACCCGAAGGTGGATTTTTTAGGCATAGATGCATGCTGGATAGCGATCTATGTTCTTTGTCGTAATGCCCTAAGTAAATCTCATAGTAGTCATCATGATATGTATGTGAATTGTTATACCCTCTCTATTTGTCAATTGCCCAACTGTAATTTGTTCACCCAACATGCTATTTATCTTATTGGAGAGACACCACTAGTGAACTGTGGAACCCGGTCCATTCTTTTACATCTGAAATACAATCTACTGCAATCACTGTTCTTTGCTGTTCTTTGCAAACAAACATCATTATCCACACCATACGTTTAATCCTTTGTTTACAGCAAGCCGGTCAGATTGACAACCTCACTGTTAAGTTGGGGTAAAGTATTTTGATTGTGTTGTGCAGGTTCCACGTTGGCGCCGGAATCCCTGGTGTTACATCGCACTACACTCCTCCACCAACAACCTTCACGTGGCCTTCATCTCCTACTAGTTCGATAACCTTGGTTTCTTACTGAGGAAAAACTTGCTGCTGTACGCATCACACCTTCCTCTTGGGGTTCACCACGGACGTGTGCTTTACCGTCACAAGCAACTCTTTTTTTGGCGCCGTTGCCGGGGAGATCAAGACACGCTGCAAGGGGAGTCTCTCACATCCAATCTCTTTACTTTGTTTATTGTCTTGCTTTATTTTATTTTCTTTCGTGTTTGCTTTCTTTATATCAAAAACACACAAAAAATTAGTTACTTGCATTTAATTTATTTTGTTATCATGTCTAGTCCTGTACTTGTTACTCTGTCACCTGAGGAATTGATCTTTACTTTTAAACAAGGGGATGAGGAGAGTTTTAAAGACGCTTGGTCTAGAATTTTTGATTCTTATGGTAAAACTGAACCTAAAATGACTCTAAACCGGCTTCTTAGCAACTTTTATTTTGGACTTATTCTTCGCTATAGATATGCCTTGGATGCTGTAGTGGGAGGAGATTTCCTTCATTGCGATGGGGATCAAGCTTTTAATGCCATAAAAAAATTGGTTACATCATCTAGCTCAGCTAATAATTTTGATTCATCTCTTGCTAGCATTCATAATAGATTAAACACTCTCGAAACAAATATATCTTGTTTAAAAGAAGGGTATAACCAGATTCCTGAATATTATGATTATGTTCCAGTAAGCTTTGAACCTTCAATGTGGGTCCCTACTATTAAGGTTTCTATTTGTGGTGAATTTTTTTATGCTCGTTGTGATATTATGTATGAGTTTTGCCTTATGCCTAAAAATATCTATGAATCTTTGACACTTTGGGGACTTACTGAAGGTGGAGAAGGAATAACTCTTACTGATAATTCTGTTATAATTCCCAAGGGGATAGCTGAAGGAGTGTTCACAACCTTTCTTGGAAGAACGGTATCCACTGATTATCTCGTTATTGAATGTGTAGGGACAGGACAAATCACACTTGGAAGATCCCTGCTGAAACTCTTGGGAGCAACCATAGATGTGGGAAAAGGCACTCTAAATTTTACCTCTACACCCGGATGCGGTCATGTATTCCCTAGATCAAAGAGTAAGAATAAGAGTAAGAAAGGTAGGCGCAAAGCCCCTGGTAATAATGTTAATGCTTCTTCTCTTAATGATACTTGATTTACACTTTCTGCGCCTAGCTGAAAGGCGTTAAAGAAAAGCGCTTATGGGAGACAACCCATTATTTTACTTCTGCAATTTTTGTTTTATATTTGAGTCAAGGTGCTTGTTACTACTGTAGCAATACCTTTGTATCTTTACTTTATTGCATTGTTGTGCCAAGTAAAGTCTTTGATAGTAAGGTTGATACTAGATTCGGATTTCACGCGAGAAACGATTTCTAGCTGTCACGAATTTGAGTAGATCTCTCTGTAGGAGAGTCTAAAAAATCTGCGAAAATTCATGAGTAATCCTCAGATATGTACGCAACTTTCATTCAATCTGAGCTTCTTCATATGAGCATGTTAAGTGCATCGAAAAAATTCGTCTTTACGGACTGTTCTGTTTTGATAGATTCTGCCTTTTATTTCACATTGCCTCCTTTACTGTGTTTGAGTGGATTTCTTTTCTCCATTAACTTTCAGTAGCCTTGGGTAATGTCCAGAAGTGTTGGGAATGATTGTGTCCTCTCTGAACATGTGAATTTTTGATTATGCACTAACCTTCTAATGAGATTGTTTTGAGTTTGGTGTGGAGGAAGTTTTCAAGGATCAAGAGAGGAGGATGATATAATATGATCAAGAAGAGTGAAAAGTCTAAACTTGGGGATGCCCCCGTGGTTCATCCCTGCATATTTCAAGAAGACTCAAGCATCTAAGCTTGGGGATGCCCAAGGCATCCCCTTCTTCATCAACAACTTATCAGGTCACCTCTAGTGAAATTATATTTTTATTCCGTCACATCTTATGTGCTTTACTTGGAGCGTCTGTGTGTTTTTATTTTTGTTTATGTTTGAATAAATTCGGATCCTAGCATTCATTGTATGGGAGAAAGACACGCTCCGCTTTTTCATATTGAACACTGGTGTTCTTAGTTTTACTTTTAATGTTCATGGCGAAGGTTGAAAACCGCTTCATTTATTGCTATTTTGTTGGAAACAGAAAATGCTTCATGTGGTAATTGGTATATTGTCTTGAATAATTTGATACTTGGCAATTGTTTTGAGCTCTCAAATAGATCATGTTTAAGCTCTTGCATCATGTAGTTTAAACCTATTAGTGGAGAACTACCGTAGATCTTGTTGAAATTTGGTTTGCATGATTGGTCTCTCTAAAGTCTAGATATTTTCCGGTAAAAGTGTTTGAACAACAAGGAAGACAGTGTAGAGTCTTATAATGCTTGCAATATGTTCTTATGTAAGTTTTGCTGTACCGGTTCATACTTGTGTTTGCTTCAAACAACCTTGCTAGCCAAAGCCTTGTACTATGAGGGAATGCTTCTCGTGCATCCAAAACCTGGAGCCAAAACTTATGTCATTTGTGTCCACCATAACTACCTACTATGTGGTATTTTCTGCCATTCCAAGTAAATTTCTTGCGTGCTACCTTTAAAAATTTCATTCCTTGTCTTTGCAATACATAGCTCATGGGAAAGTAGCCTAAAAACTATTGTGGTAATGAATATGTCGCTTATGTATCTTATTTCTTATAAGTTGCTTGTTGAGCGGTAACCATGTTTTTGGGGACGCCATCAACTGTTACACCTTTGTTGAATATCATGTGAGTTTCTATGCATGTTCGTCTTGTCTGAAGTAAGGGAGATTTGCCATGAGTTGAATGGTTTGAGTATGCATATTGTTAGAGAAGAACATTGGGCCGCCAACCAAAGCCATGTATCATGGTGGAAGTTTCAGCTTGGACATTAATCCTCAAATCTCTTATGAGAATATTATCTGTTGTTGAATGCTTAAAGCATAAAAGAGGAGTCCATTATCTGTTTTCTATGTTGTCCCGGTATGGATGTCCTTGATGTCTACGGGTGCTTCTATTCTTGTAGACAGTGTTGGGCCTCCAAGAGCAGAGGTTTGTAGAACAGCAGCAAGTTTCCCTTAAGTGGATCACCCAAGGTTTATCGAACTCAGGGAGGAAGAGGTCAAAGATATCCCTCTCATGCAACCCTGCAACCACAAGGCAAGAAGTCTCTTGTGTCCCCAACACACCTAATAGGTGCACTAGTTCGGCGAAGAGATAGTGAAATACAGGTGGTATGAATAAGTATGAGCAGTAGTAACGACGCCAGAAAAGTGCTTGCTGGCGTGTGGTTGATGGTGGTAATATTGCGGGAAGTACGGATGCGATAGAAACGAGTAAACAAGCAGCGGTAGCGATATTTAGGAACAAGGCCTAGGGATCATACTTTCACTAGTGGACACTCTCAACATTGATCACATAACAGAATAAATAGATAGATGCTAGACTCTACACCCTCTTGTTGGATGATGAACACCACTAACGTGTAGGATTACACGAACCCTCAATGCCGGAGTTAACAAGCTCCACAATATTCGATGTTCATGTTTAAATAACCTTAGAGTGCATGACGAGATCAACATAACCAAACCAAGTAGTAACATAGCATGCACACTTGTCACCTTCACGCTACGAAAGGAGGCATAGATCACATCAATACCATCATAGCAATAGTTAACTTCATAATCTACAAGAGATCACAATCATAGCCTACGCCAAGTACTACACGATGCACACACTTGTCACCATTACACCGTGCGGGAGGAATAAACTACTTTAATAACATAACTAGAGTAGCACACGGATAAATTGTGATACAAAACACATTGCAATCATAAAGAGATATAAATAAGCACTTCACTATGCCATTCATAACGGTGAATAAGTATTCGTGAAATATAGCCTAAGAGACCCACACGGTGCACACACTGTCACCTTTACACACGTGGGACAAGGAGTCTCCGGAGATCACATAAGTAAAACCCACTTGACTAGCATAATGATATCTAGATTATAAGCATCATCATATGAATCTCAATCATGTAAGGCAGCTCATGAGATTATTGTATTGAAGCACATAGGAGAGAGATTAACCACATAGCTACCGGTACAGCCCCGAGCCTCGATGGAGAACTACTCCCTCCTCATGGGAGACGAGCAGCGTTGATGAAGATGGCGGTGGTGTTGATGGAGAAACCTTCCGGGGCACTTCCCCGTCCCGGCGGCGTGCCGGAACAGAGACTCCTGTCCCCCAGATCTTGGCTTCGCGATGGCGGCGGCTCTGGAAGGTTTCTCGTACCGTGGCTTTTTTCGTATCGAAGTTTTAGGTCGAGGAAATTTTTATAGGCGAAGAGGCGGAGTCGGAGAGGCGACGAGGCGGTGACACACTAGGGGGGCGCCCCCCCCCTAGGCCGCGCCGCCCTGTCATCCGGGGCCCGGTGGCCCCCTCCGGCGACTCTCGGGTGTTCTGGAAGCTTCGTGGAAAATAGGATGCTTGGGCCTTGATTTCGTCCGATTCCGAGAATATTTCCTTACTAGGATTTCGGAACCAAAAACAGCAGAAAACGAGAACCGGCCCTTCGGCATCTCGTCAATAGGTTAGTTCCGGAAAACGCATAATAATGACATAAAGTATGCATAAAACATGTAGATATCATCAATAATGTGGCATGGAACATAAGAAATTATCGATACGTCGGAGACGTATCAGTCCTCAAGTTGAGATCTATCAAAATCGAGAAATCAAATGCGATTTATCTCCTTGGACCTTTGTACAGGTGGCATAGAGGTACCCCTTTGTGATACTTGGTTGAAACATATGTAATGCAATGATAATCCATGGAAATCCGAGCTAATTAGGACAAGGTGCGAGCACTATTGGTATTCGATGCATGAGGCTTGCAACTTATAGGAGGTTTTATGCATAACACATATGAATTATTACTACCGTTGACAAAATTGTTTCCATGTTTTCAAAATAAAAAGCTCTAGCACATGAGTAATCCCTGCTTCCCTCTGCGAAGGGCCTTTCTTTTACTTTATGTTGAGTCGGTTTACCTACTTCTTTCTATCTTAGAAGCAAACACTTGTGTCAACCGTGTGCATTGATTCTTACATACTTGCTTATTTGCATTCATCATATTACTTTGTGTTGACTATTATCCATGAGATATACATGTTGAAGTTGAAAGCAACTGCTGAAACTTATATCTTCCTTTGTGTTGCTTCAAAACCTTCTATTAAGAATCTATTGATTTATGAGTTAACTCTTATGCAAGACTTGTTGATGCTTGTCTTGGAAGTACTATTCATGAAAAGTCTTTGCTATATGATTCAGTTGTTTAGTCATTATCTTTACCATTGCTTTGAATCACTTCACTCATCTCATATGCTTTACAATAGTATTGATCAAAATTATGATAGTAGCATGCCACTTCAGAAATTATCCTTGTTATCGTTTACCTACTCGAGGGCGAGTAGGAACTAAGCTTGGGGATGCTTGATACGTCTCAAACGTATCTATAATTTCTTATGTTCCATGCTAGTTTTATGACAATACTCACATGTTTTGTATACACTTTATATCATTTTGATGCATTTTCCGGCACTAACCTATTAACAAGATGCTTCGAAGCGCCGGTTCCTGTTTTCTGCTGTTTTTGGTTTCAGAAATCCTACACAGGAAATATTCTCGGAATTGGACGAAACAAAAGCCCACGGTTTTATTTTCCACGGAGCCTTCCAGAAGCCCGAAGAGGAGACGAAGAGGGGCGACGAGGCGGCCACACCCTAGGGGGGCGCGACCCCACCCCTGGCCGCGCCGCCTTATGGGGTGGGCCCCTCGAGCGTCCCCTGACTCTGCCCCTTCGCCTATATAATCCTTCCGTCGCGAAAACCCTATCACCGAGAGCCACGATACGAGAAAAGTTACTGAGCCGCCGCCGCCGTCAACCTCATCTCGGGAGGTTCTGAAGATCGCCTCCGGCACCCTGCCGGAGAGGGGAATCATCACCGGAGGGCTCTACATCACCATGCCCGCCTCCAGACTGATGTGTGAGTAGTTCATCCTTGGACTATGGGTCCATAGCAGTAGCTAGATGGTTGTCTTCTCCTCTTGTGCTATCATGTTTAGATCTTGTGAGCTGCCTATCATGACCAAGATCATCTTATTGTAATGCTACATGTTGTGTTTGTTGGGATCCGATGAATATGGAATACTATGTCAAGTTGATTATCGATCTATCATATATGTGCTGTTTATGATCTTGCATGCTCTCCGTTGCTAGTAGAGGCTCTGGCCAAGTTGATACTTGTAACTCCAAGAGGGAGTATTTATGCTCGATAGTGGGTTCATGCCTCCATTGAATCTGGGACAGCGATAGAAAGTTCTAAGGTTGTGGATGTCTTTGTTGCCACTAGGGATAAAACATCAATGCTTTGTCTAAGGATATTTGTATTGTTTACATTACGCACAGTACTTAATGCAATTATCTATTGTTTGCAACTTAATACTGGAAGGGGTGCGGATGCTAACCCGAAGGTGGATTTTTTAGGCATAGATGCTTGCTGGTAGCGGTCTATGTTCTTTGTCGTAATGCCCTAAGTAAATCTCATAGTAGTCATCATGATATGTATGTGCATTGTTATGCCCTCTCTATTTGTCAATTGCTCAACTGTAATTTGTTCACCCAACATGCTATTTATCTTATTGGAGAGACACCACTAGTGAACTGTGGACCCCGGTCCATTCTTTTACATCCGAAATGCAATCTACCGCAATCACTCGTTCTCTGCTTGTTCTTTGCAAACAAACATCATTCTCCACACCATACGTTTAATCCTTTGTTTACGGCAAGCCGGTGAGATTGACAACCTCACTTGTTAAGTTGGGGCAAAGTATTTTGATTGTGTTGTGCAGGTTCCACGTTGGCGCCGGAATCCCGGTGTTGCGCCGCACTACACTCCTCCACCAACAACCTTCACGTGGCCTTCATCTCCTACTGGTTCGATAACCTTGGTTTCTTACTGAGGGAAAACTTGCTGCTGTACGCATCACACCTTCCTCTTGGGGTTCCCAACGGACATGTGCTTTACCGTCACAAGCACCCGACGAGGAAGCGGAAGCTCCCGAACGTCATCTCCGTCGACTCCTCCAGATCGGCATATGCATGCAAACGAGTGGGAGGGTGAGGAACAAAATCACCGAGATCAGGTTGGACTCGTTTACCTCCGTCCATCGCGTTGTTTGCTGTTGATGATGATGGTGAAGATGCCATTGAGACCAGGACCTTGCGACCTTCAATTCCCATAGACGGCGCCAATTAACGAGGGATTAACTCGTCAATGCATACAAATTGTAGACTTAGGGTTTCATAAGAAGTAGAGGGCAAGTAAATCTCAAAAGTTCAGCCGAACAAAGGTGCTCAACTCAAGATTATGGTGGTTCTGGTTACAAAGATTTATGTCCCTTGTTTCTCCCTCGGCTCCCCTTTATATAGGAGGTGGAGCCGAGGCTTTCCATGTCGTACAAGTTACAAACTATCTGACGCGTATTGGGCATTTCCTATATTGATACAAGATTCTTATTACAACTCTACTTTCCTAACCCGCAGATCCGTAATCTCTTGGGCCTCCAAAACTTCGGGTCCATGGGCTTCATGCTTCCTTATAGATCCACGGTAACTTATTCGGCATGTCTGCTAGGCATACCTATGTCAGCGACAAGCCGACTAAGCCCCCCATTGTAATCTCCACTGAGTAATAGATCTAGCAGGACGTAGGCCTTTTACTCTCCGTATGGGCTGTCCCTGGGTAAAACCTTGCGTCTTGTGCAACTCGCTCCGCAGATGGCTACGTCACCTTGCCCCCGCATCAACGAAGTGTTGCACCCTGTAGCACCTGCCGTGGTCACATCCACGACAGGTAGAGTGATGATCCCACTTTTGTGCATTTTGTATTTAAGTACAAAATCCTAAAAAATGCACTAATCTTGGGGGAGCTTTCCTATTTGTGTTAGAATGCTACTTTTATGATCCTATCATTTCATTGCTTGATCTTTATCAAGTATTTGATTTTGGAAGACAAACCTTTTCTTTTCTGTACTTGTGCCATCATGAAAAATGTGAGGGTTTTGTTTATTTTTTGGAACCTTGCTCTCTTGGGAGTTGGTTATCTCATTGCTTGAATTGGGTTTAATTAGCTTATTGTAATGAGATAAATTTTGTAATCAATCTTGTGTTGATTTGATTCTTTGATATAATTTGGACAACTATTGTTTCTTGATTTAATTGGTGTTTCGTCCAAATTGTATTTCCGTTTGGTTCTTGAGAGTCTTATGCAATCATACTTACTATATGTATATTCTATGGCATGCTTTGCTTTCGTTGTTCCAATATATAGGGTAAATTCCAACAAATCCTAAATGGGCTAAGATGTGCATGAAATTCAATTTCATATCAATATGCACATATTTATTTGGAGTTTGTACTATATGTTGTAGTGTCTCTAACTACTTCGGACCCAATTAGTTTGGGTTCCATTTTATACTTAACTTTATGTTAGGTACAATGAAGATGCATTGGATGCTTGTCTCACTCATAAGGAAGAAGTGGTTACTACATGATTATTCGAGGCAAGCTAGGATGATCAACACACTCATATCTACTCCATCTACACCAATGATATCTCGGTAACAAGTATCTTCTCATGCATACTCTTCTGGCATCCAACCTTGTGGTTGCATCTTGGCATGAAACTCTTAATTTGCAAATATTGTGTCTTTTGCAAAGATCTTAATAAAACCTCATTATTGCAAATGGGAGTAAATTGAGATGAGCGCACATGTTGGGAAGTATATAAAATCATGCTCACGATTCATCCATCCCGCCTATGTTTCGCCTGACGCACACCTTGCGTGAGTGCGTGACCCTCTGGCCTTTCTCACCATCCTTCTTTCTATTCCCCACCAATCTTTCACACCACCTACCTCCCACTCCTGTGCATGGTGAGGGCGCAATTTCTTCCCCGCCTTCCTCCTGCACCAGGCCAGCCGTGAGAGCGTTGCCCGCGTCTCTCTCCCACCAGGCTGGCGGCGAGGCTTTCCTGGACAATGCCGACATCGAGAGAGTCGCGCGACAGGTTGTAGCTGCAGAAGGTCCCGCACCAGGTCGGTTGTGAGGTAGTTCCACACTATTTGGCGATGATGGAGTCCCGCATCAGGCCACCGATGAGGCCATCCCGCACCAGACCAGTGGTGAGGCCGTCACCCATGTCTGACACCCGACCGCGAGTTCGCCATGGACGGCATTTCCCCACGCACCACAGGCCAGAGAAGACATCCGCGAGTTCCTTAGTTCTGCTCCACGTCTGGGATACCACTAGTGCCCACACCATGGATGCCATGCGGGGAGCTCCAATATTGAGTTGCCCGTGTGCTACCAGTTCACAGAAGGTAGGGGTCCGAGGGGATGGGTGAGGGTTATCGGATTTGGTGGCGTCGAGGCTTTGGCGAGCCCGATCTGTTGTTGGCTAGCTTGGGGACGATAAGGTTAGTGGTTTGTCCATGTTACATACATTATTGCGATTTACTACATGTGTACACCATTTTGTTTGATAAGTATGGATAAAGTGCTAGAGAGAGATTGTACCAATGTTACGTACGTGTTGTTGTAATGTTAGATAAGTTGAGCAAAAATGTTGAATTTATTGTAGAGAAATGTTATTAAACGATGTCGCATTTTTGAAAATGGTATATACACATAGAAAAATGTTACACTGGATTTTTTCGCACCATTGACGAAATTTTTTGCACCACAATTTTTTGACTATAGGAAAAGAAAAGTTGGAACCAATATTAAATACGCTTTAAACCGCAACAGTGCAAGCAATGGTGATGCCCGGGAGCCGAGATGAGACCGCAGAAACCGGTAGTTCGCACCATTTTTCGACCCTCAAAAAACGGCTGATATGTACGCCCGCCCGTACGTGGGCACTCCCAAAATTCCCTCCTCCCACCGTTTTGTGCTTGCCTTGCCTTGCCCGCCCCCTCCCCCCAAATCACACGCCTCCGCGGCTTCGGGAGGAGCCGGCGACGACGAGCCGTCGAGGAGGAGGAGGGAGGAGGAGGAACGAATAACAGTCGCCGCCCGGAACCAATCAGGCCGTCGAGTCGCCAACAATGGCTCCGCCTGCCATAGCTCCGGTCGCTGCCGCGCTCCTCCTCGCGGCGCTCGCCTCCCTCCACGGCGCCGCGGCCACCGGCGTGTTCCAGGTGCACCGCAAGTTCACTCGAGCAGCCAACATTACCGTCCACCTCGCCCACGACGTCGGCCGCCACGGCCGCCTCCTCGCCGCCGCCGACGTGCCCCTCGGCGGCCTCGGCCTCCCCACCGGCAGCGGGTACGCGCCCACTCCCTCCCTCCCTCCTCGCCTCCGCGCGCAATCGGTTTCGGCTCCGCGCGCCGTGCCGGTCGGTTTGCCAGGTCTAAAACGGGGCCTACGCGCGCGTCTCGCAGGCTCTACTACACCAAGATCGAGATCGGGACGCCGCCCAAGCAGTACCACGTGCAGGTGGACACCGGCAGCGACATCCTCTGGGTCAATTGCATCACCTGCGACAAATGCCCCAAGAAGAGCGGACTCGGGGTAATAAGTCTCCCAACCTGCTACCACACATTTTGTCTGCTGTCCTGGGTCTGTTGTTGATACCATTGTTCTGAATTGAGACGATCTCTGTTCTGAACGTTTCGGCGCAGATAGACCTGACGCTGTATGACCCCAAGGGATCATCCAGTGGGAGCACGGTATCGTGCGAGCAGGAATTCTGCGTGGCCACATACGGCGACAAGCTGCCCGGCTGCAAGGCGAGCATACCTTGCGAGTACAGTGTCACCTATGGCGACGGTAGCTCCACCACGGGCTACTTCGTTACCGACTCCCTGCAGTATAATCAAGTCTCTGGGGATGGGCAGACACGGTATGGCAAAGCCAACGTCACATTTGGGTGAGTTATTTCCATCTTGTAGCTCTCTTCTGCTCGAATGGCAGAGCGCTTGCCTTTACCTTAGAAAAAATCATAAATTGGATGAGCTACCATTCGATGTAACGATGCTGATTGTTTTCATACAAATGTTGGTGTTGGCGTGGTTAATCAGCTTTGCATTTGAATGCCGAATAGCTTTTATCTGTTCCGTAATCTTTATGTTATAAAATGTTCTGCAATCACATCATGTGCAATAACCTTTGGGCAGCATTTTAAATTTTCTGAAAAGGTTTACATGATTCTTGCCCTTGTGCCAATTTATACTTTTTTTGGTTACTACATAGCTGACTATCTTTTGTTTTCTGTGAGGTGTTGATTCTTTGCCCTCTGTCTTGGTTGCACTTGTTGCATTAATTTATCGAATAGGTAGCTATTAAGTAAGGTATCAAATTCTGCTTTTTTTTGCTGGCAACATCATCACAGGCTCTTGTCATAAATATTGCAACAGAGTAGGCAATAACAGTGAAGTAACTATCATGACAATAATAGACTAACACAATTATGTGAAATCTAGTTGTAAGTATATTGCGTTCAATACTTTAATGTGGATAAATGGCTCTTCTGTCCTTTGTAGGTGTGGTGCTCAGCAAGGTGGGGATTTAGGTAGTACAAACCAGGCCCTTGATGGAATTGTTGGGTTTGGTGAATCAAATACATCAATGCTATCACAGCTAGCTGCTTCAGGAGAAGTGAAGAAGATATTTTCTCATTGCTTGGATACCATAAGTGGAGGCGGAATCTTTGCTATTGGAGATGTGGTACAGCCAAAAGTAAAAACAACACCATTGATACCCAATATGTACGTCCGTTACATTATTATCAGTCTGTTTTATATTCGTAGAAATCTTATCTGCTTCTGTCTTGATATAGATACTCCAGTTTAATTGCAAATAAATAAATAATAAAAACTTGTTTCTGGAGTGTATCACAGATTCACCACTTCTCTTTAGGAAGAAGGAAATTATACGTTCTAGGAAACACATGCAGTTATTATGCACTGAAGTACACACACATTTAATGATTTTACTCTTCTCTGCATCTCGTGTTATATTTTAGGAAAAAGTTCGCTCTTCAATCTTGAACTCTGAAACTGGTTGTTTTAACTTTGAACTCTTGAATCAATTTACTTTTCCTCCTTAGCCCTATCTCAAGAAATTTGTGCATATTGAGACGACATGTGGCATCAGTTTTAACACATCGGTTGCCATCTCAGCAACTTCCGTGAACGTGATTACTGCAAAATATCAGTGAAAAAATGAATTTTGATGTCAGTATCATTTAATGTAGAACTGCAAGTGAGCATACAAACCTAGTAGCAGATCTCTAGCGTTTGGAACTTGGGATGATGGTATGGGTTTGAACATTCACATATTTGTTTTCTTTAAAGTTCGCACTTCCAAATATCAAAGAAGATGGAACATAATTTTCTGGAATTTGACGGTTTTGCCGGTAATCTTGCTGTGCGTATTTCTGTTCTCTCTATTTTTGTTTTGTTTTGTCGAGACTGGTTTTCTGATGTTTTCTATTCTATTTCTGTACTGATACCTTATCATGATCGTACCACTCAGGCCGCACTACAATGTGAAAATGAAGTCAATCGATGTTGGTGGTACTGCACTACAGCTTCCACCACATATTTTTGAAACGAGTGAGAAAAAAGGAACTATCATTGATAGTGGTACAACCTTGACATATCTTCCGGAGCTGGTTTACAAGGATATCATGGCTAAGGTATGCCAAAGGCCCTCCTCCATGTTGTTCTGCTTGAAAGCAGGGTTACACATTCCCTTTACGTATTATATTTCTCGATGAATTGTAGATTTTTGAGAAGCATCAGGATATGACCTTCCGCACTATTCAAGATTTTATGTGTTTTCAATATCATGGAAGGTATTACTCTGTAGTCTTTAACCCACAATCTAGACATAACTGACAGCACTAACTGTCAGTAGTGTCTACCCTTATTTTTTAACGGGAATAGTAGGACTGTAGGGGAAGGCCCTACTGTGTGTACGTTGATATATGTGAAATCACTAGAACTAATTAAACTTCTATCTTGTCATATGTTGGCAATACCCACTTACACTTGTGAATCAACCACCTTTCTACTTCATGTGTTTTCTGATTTCAGTTGAACGGGAACAGAGCCGAATGATAATCTCAGAGATAATCGTCTTCTTAAGATTCTAACTAATTTGTTCATTTATGTTGCAGTGTAGATGATGGATTTCCAAAAATCACCTTCCATTTTGAGGGCGATCTTGGACTGCATGTGTATCCACATGATTACTTTTTCCAAAATGGGGTAATATAAACTTGCTCTTCGTGCTCTAGCAAAGATAGAGTTAAAATTTGTTCATCCAGTGGCATTACTTTGTACTGTGGCAGCTTCAATGCCCTTAAGCTATCCTTTGTACTGGGGTGTTTCTTTGTCACATAGTACGTGCTCCAGAAGTTGCCCAAGCATTGGATACCTTACAATCAAATCACAAATCACTCCAATTTCATCTAAGTTATGCTATGGGTCTCTTGCAGCACAATAAGCAATGGTATAGAGCCTACAGCTAGTAAATGACTCATGCCAGGTGGCACAAAACTGTAACAGGGGAACTGTTCATGCGGTAGCATAGTCCAGGTACCATTCACTGCCTGGCTTGTGCGCTGAGTAATTTAGGGTCTCTTCGGATAGTAGGAACTTGAAAATGTAGGAATAGGAAAAACACATGATTGAGATGTCATGTAATGTGGATTCCTCCGGGATTTCAAAACACCAGAATTTATCATGCACAGAACATAAACACATACATTTTGGAGGATTAGAGAGAGAGACAGTGTGCCTTGGAGGTTTCAAAGGAAAAAAAACTGAATGAGGTTTGAGCTCTTGTTGATATATTGCCATGGAATTAGGGCCATAGAAATTTTGCAATTTCAATCGTATGATCGAAGCTTCTTATTTGAAAACTTCCCAAAGAATTCAGACCCTCTAAATTCCTATGAGAATTCTACAATAATCTCGAGTTTATTATTAGTCAGCTTATTTTTTATGTTGGAGTTAATGTTCAGTTATTATGGCAATATAAATATGGGGCATTTTTATCTTTGTATCAAGCAAGAAGCAATAAACAAATGAATCTGGTACTCAGAACCTTTTATCAAGGCCCTGGGCCCTGATCGACTAGTCATGGTCAAGGAGCCAAGCACCCTGGGCCCAGCCTTCCAAAATATACCAATCAGGGTCATAATCACCCGTAAATGGTCTTCAGAACCCTGCTCATGACAGTCGTGCTTTTTTGTTCTCCATGTTTCTCACAGGATGACCTGTATTGCTTTGGATTCCAAAATGGTGGTTTGCAATCAAAGGATGGAAGGGATATGGTGCTTTTGGGAGGTTATTATTTCTCTGAACATGAAGTTTTTTTTCTTTTTTTATGCTTCTCATGCCACTATCTGTTTCCTTTCAGATCTAGTCCTTTCAAATAAGGTGGTTGTCTATGACTTGGAAAACCAAGTCATTGGCTGGACCGATTACAACTGTAAGTGCTAGATCGTTTCATTCTGAGATTATTAGAAAACCAAGTTGTTCAATCGATCAATATTAGCTTATTAGTGCAATTTTCTTCAGTATATATCGTCCTCTGGCTGTGTCTCGTTCTTGTTTCTGAAGATTTTGATTTATTCTAGAATAGTTTACATACAATATTTACTTGGTCCACACTGCGGCAATTAAGACTTCGGAACCAAGCTAAGGTTGTTCTGTAGGATGTTTTTTTGAATTTTGCACGCATTGCGCTGTCTAAATTATGTAAATCTTTCTCTTGGATTACCATTTCCCTAGCTTATATATTAATTGACATTTTTCATCCATTCCAGGCTCCTCTAGCATTAAAGTTAAGGATGACAAGACTGGGGCATCATACACTGTTAATGCGCACGATATCTCCTCTGCCTGGAGACGTCAGTGGCAAGAGTCCCTGATTCCGTTGTTGGTAACAATGGTGTGCAGCTACCTAATCTTCTAACTCTGACGTACAACACAAACTCTGATGAAAATTCAATTGATTTATGTTCTTTTCACATAGAGGAAACGTAGGGCTTTAGGTTGTATTCTCTGACAAAGGGAATAGAATGAAAAGAAAAATCAATGTTGTACACTATGCAGTTAGAATATGGGTGAGTAATTCAATGTTGTTGTGAAAAATATATGGCTGTAAGTAATTTGAGGGGTCCCCCTCTGTGGAAATGGGGATCTGCAGTTTTGTTTTCTACATCATTGTTAAGATATGTTCAATTGCTTGTGTTTAGAATTAGAGGGCAAGAAGCCCAAGTTCCACTTTTCATTCAATTTATGACAAACAAAGGACTGCTGGACTAAGCTCAAGCTGTCCATAAAACTTTAATATGTGATTGTACTATGGAAACTAGGCCAAACAACTAGTCTGACTAGATAAACAAAAAATATAAGCCTAAGAGCATCTCCAGTCGCGTCCCCAAAGCGTCCCCAAACCGCGCCGGATTGAGCGTTTGGGGGACGTGTTTTGTTCGTGCCGCATTTGGGGGACGTCGCTCCCCAGCCACGTCCCCCAAACGCCGCCCCCAAACATTTAAAATACTTCTTTTTAACACAGAACCATTTATCAAATATAGCATATGAATAAAAATGTTTACGAGGATTGTTTTCAAATTAAATTACAACAAACAATAAAACAAGTAAACAAGTATCATAAATAGGGCTAGATGCTAGATCAAGGTGCCACGGTATTTCCTTTGATCCTCCACAAATGCTCAACGAGATCAGCTTGAAGTTGATCATGAACATTGTTGTCATGGATCTCTGCGTGCATGGCGAGAAAATCAGCAAAATCTGCAGGCAACTCATGATCAACCTCCGCAAGAGGGCCCTGACACTCATAGGGACCAACATGTGTCTTGGCATGATTCTTACGGTCATCCTCGATGATCATGTTGTGCATGATCACACAAGCCTGCATCACCTCCCACATTTGGTCGTGAGACCAGCTTAGAGCAGGGTAACAATGGCAAATTGTGCTTGAAGCACACCAAATGCCCGCTCGACATCCTTCCTGCAAGCCCCCTGTCGCGTAGCAAAGTGGGAATTCTTCAGACCTGATGGATTCGATATTGTTTTGACAAAAGTGGCCCATTTTGGATATATACCATCGGCTAGATAATAGCCTTTGGTATATTGGTGGCCATTGATCACATAGTTGCATGGTGGAGCATGCCCTTCCACTAGTCTGCTGAACACCGGAGACAGCTGCAACACGTTGATGTCATTGTGTGATCCCGTCATGCCAAAGAAAGAATGCCAAATCCACAGGTCATAATCTACCACAGCTTCAAGCACCACACTGCAATATCCATGACGCCCTTTGTATATACCTTGCCAAGCAAACAGACAGTTCTTCCATGCTCAGTGCATGCAATTGATGCTTCCAAGCATTCCAGGGAATCCTCTGGCAGCATTTTGTGCCATGATCCTTGCAGTCTCTTCCTCAGTTGGCCCTCTCAAGTAGTATTTGCCAAACTTTCCCACCACAGCTCGGCAAAACTTGTACATGCACTCAATGGCAGTAGACTCACTCATGCGAAGGTAGTCGTCATGTGTATCGGCAGGTGCTCCGTATGCAAGCATCCTCATGGCGGCGGTGCACTTCTGAATGGACGAGAACCCGACAACGCCTACAGCATCGAGCTTGAGCTTGAAGTAGGGGTCGAACCCTCAAACGCCGTGGAGGATATTCATGAACATGCCCTTGCTCATCCTGTACCGGCGCCGAAAATTGTCTTCATGTGTTGCACCGTCTGCAAAGTAGTCGTTGTGCAGCATGGTATGCCCCTCCATCCTCTGCCGGGGCTTGGACTTCCTTCTCCCCCACCTTGATCCTTCGCGGCGCGGCCTCTTCCTCTTCTCCGCCTCAGCGTCAACCATGTCCTGGAGGGACGCGATGATCAGCAAATGCTCCCGCATGTCGTCGTCGAAGGCTTGCTCGTCCTCCAGCAGCAGGGCAAGCATCTCATCGTCGCTGTCCATGGCTAAAGCAAAATCAATGGTTAAAATTGCGCCGAGGCAGACGACGCAACGAACAGCGGCCAATCGCGCCTACCTGGCAAGTCGTCGAGCACCTTGTGTGCGCGGAGGTGGGGCGGATTTGACGGCGCGTTCTGGGACACGCTGGCGAAGCGGCGGCACGACCGGCGGGAGCCCAGCCGCGACGATGGTGCCGACTCTCAGCAGAGATCAGACGTCCAAACGGCCGGGAAATCCAGCGGTGGTGGAGGGGTGGGAGGCGTGGGAAGGAAGGAGCGACGAGAAAAAAGGCGCGAACCAACGGTTTATGCAAATAGTTGCCGACATGTGGAGTCCGCCTCACTTTTCGTTGTGTCCGGCGTGCCCGAAGCGTCCCCTGTGGGACGGGGACGGGCTCGGGGCGCCGGACACCGTATCGGGGCGCATCGGACAAAAATAGACTTTGGGGGACGCAGCTGAAACAGATTTTTGGTTCGGCGCGCCCAAATTGCTTTGGGGGACGCTTTGAGGGACGCGGCTGGAGTGCTCTAAGCCCAGATGACTTCTTGTCCGGCACGAAGGAAAAAGATAGTGAACTTCCCTGGGTCACCTGGCACGTATAACGCTCCACAACTGCCACATCAAACTAAAGGCTACAGGCGTTTTATAAATTAGCACGCAATGAAAAGACAGACTAGTTCCTTCTCCAAAGTCAAGCTTTCTCCTTGGCAAGAAATATGCAGTGCTGGATGAAAGAGACTGATCTCAACGTTGACGAGCAAGAATTACATCTCATCTTTACTATTAAATGGGAGTTGGTCGTTTGACACTCAACAGCATCCTAACCGTCTAATCTAATCTCACGGTTCCGCTCCGTACGGTATAATTTGGCAGTAAACCAGCATAATGATATCATCAATCACACTCATGTTACTGATGTGGAATTTTGTTGCTATGTAAAACTAACTGCTGCCTACTCTTTTCGATCATACTTCGTTACTTATCCATATATTCGCTGTCATTTTTTGTCTAATTCTTGACTTACTGCAGGCTTTCATTGAGTTGAAGAAGGAATATTTTGGCCAGAATCCTAGGTCCCAGCTGCCCTCCACGGGTTACATCATATTTTCCATTTCCATCACATGTTGATCATCGAATTTCATGATTTGTGGAATCCAAAGCTGCAGGGCTCAGTACTATTTTCTTGATTTTGGGAGTAAGTTTGAATGTTTCTAGCAACACACCTTTATCTGTTTGTTGTTCTACTTGTACAAAAACCAGTTAGGTATTGTTATTAGCTGCAAGATGCCAACTGGTGAAATCAGAACACTGAGGGAATACAGAGATTTATTGACAGAATCAATAGATCTAAATCAGAGACTCTTCAAACCATCTCATAGGAGAGATCCTTTTGTTTCTCTTGCCCTTCAGGCGCAGATGCTCTTGTTCTTCCAGTGAAGGCATGTATTATGATATCCAGTGCGGTGGAGGCTCTTGAGTCTATGCTACTTGAGATACCTCGATAGAATATTTTCTGTCTAGAAAAGTAGATCAATTTCTTGCTATGGCACGCTGTCAAAGATCTAATGGTCAATCAACTCAGTAGATATAACCAAATATCAAGGTGAGTTCCAGTGAGCCAATGATAGCTAAAAAATATCACCCTTGATTTATGTGAAGATGTTCTCTTTGCGAGGCCAATCATGGGTGCACCGATAATAATTTATTAACATATATAATTTATATTTTTGTTGGATGGTAAGTAGTTTCTCCAATCTTCAGATGGAATTTTACTTCAAAGTGATCCCTTCAAAATACGTTTGCTTAAGTTTGCTAGGGCATGGACTGCACGTGTGGCTCCATGAATTTTCTGAACGTGTGATATCCATTGTGCTTATTTAATGATGTCAGAGACCATGTATTCGTATTTGGAACAAGACCAAATGATGTCCACAAGCTTGTGGGACGAGTTTCTCAAGGTTATCACAATTATATCTCTTCATACTACTCCAGATTATGTTTTCAAATTCTTTTTGAGAGAACCTTTGTAGAATTCAGGTTGTTGCATCTCAGATATCCTATTTTTAACTAGGTTCACCGAAGTGTCACATTTTCTACTAATTTAGTTTTCGGATCTCAATGTATTTCATACTATTTTGCTGCTGTATTATTTTTTCTCACGATGTTACTGCTGCGATCAGTTGCTCTATTAATATGTCCACAATTTACAAGTTTGTTTGATGTATCAATTGATACACATGATTTCCATAATCCACAATTTTCTTAGCATACAAGTTTCATTTGCTTCGTTCATTGCAGCATTATCTTTATTTGTGCGGCAAGACCAAGGCTTGGGCAAGACAATACATGAGAGGGCTGTGGCAACACAGGAGCATTCAACTATGCCCCTCGTCGTGCACCTCAACGGAGGTCACAAGGAAAGGTTTCAACCTAGCTTGACGCCTTGCAACAAGGTTTGTATTGCTTCCTGTGATCTGAACCAGAGTTCGCAGAATATGGACAAACATGGATGATCTGGCAGATGGTAATATGAAATTTTGTTACCTGTATTGCTTTGCTGTAGTGTGCAGAATATTCTATGCAATCAGATATTTATGTAGCCATATTTGTTGAGTTAATGTTTTAGGAAGGAGTCCATGTTCGTGTATGTAAATAAAATGGAGCAAAAAAATTTGTTTGCATTTTTATCCCAGTTGTAGTACTTAATGGGATTTAAGAATAAATCAGTACTAAATGTGAAATGAGCAGTGAGTCCATGAAGAATGATGAGGCTTTTCTGTTTTTGCCGCAAAATATACATGTCTCTGTATTTATTTGTTGCCATTTCTAGAACCATGGAAACTAAGTTTATGTCATGCGTGCTAATTAATTTCTTCCACTTTTAGAAGCAGATATTGTCACGATGCTAGCTTATAGAATGTAACTACTTAGAGCTTATTAAGACTTGGTTCTTTATCTTATCCATCTTTTGGCATATTTACAAGTCTGTTCTGAAGTCGAGATTTTCTTTTGTCGCAGACTAGCTGAAAACAAAGAATTGAACTTCTGCAACTGGGCCTTGATTTTAGTATGATAAATTTCCCATAGTTATTTCTGATAAAGAATTATCATTCTTGTCACCAAGTCTTGGTTTTCATATGGTAAGTATGACGTTTCATATTGCCATGATGTGGTCATAGCGTTTGGGCTACTTATGAAGCTAACATAGCGTTTGGGCTATTTATGTTTTTCCTTGGTTTTCAGATAAGTATTATCTGTCAAATCTATGATTTAGCAGTTGCATCTTGGATAGTCCATTCATCCATTATATATGCCGAGCTATTTTTGCATCAAATGAGAATATTTCTACCAAATGGTTAAGTACTTTGGATTTCAAGTAGAAAAGATACTTGATACTCTGTCTTTCAGTTTTTACCTGCAAATCATTAGATTGCCTGAAACCTAGGCTTCTTTTTTGAGGTGATACACGCAGTAGATGTGCATTAGACTGGCTAAAAATGAATTATGGCTTCTTGATGCTCATTTAATTGATTGTTGCAAACATAAATTACATGTTAAATACAATGATGAGCGCTTTGTTAACTCTATGAAATTAAGAAATAACTTAGGTTTCTATCACGAGATACTGGATAGATCCTGCGACCATTATAAAAAAGTCTAGGCACATAGGCTTATTTAGAGCAATAAGATAATGTCTACCCTCAAGTTGTGTGGCTGGACATAGCATGAATAAATAAATTAAAATTTTCATATTTTACAAGATCAAAAGGAGGGGTATAGATATTCTACAGTGTGAGAGACAGCTGCGTCAACACTTTTCGCCTAACAGTGGTTCACACTCTTTTATTTTTTGCGTATGTGTTTACAAAGATCATATTTTCACTTTTTTTTGGGTATAGTAGACAAGTTTTTGTTTAAAGGCATGACAGGATATGGTGTTACCACGCGGAACTAGCTCTGGTTCAGTTGCTAATTTGACGGACTACAACCAAGGTGCCTGAGGCAAAACAGGTCTGACTCGTAAACCTATGGGCACGTACAATGAGGTGACATCAGCCTTTCCTTAGCGGTGCCACGCCAGATATTTTGCTTAGTTGGAGGAGAGAGAATAAAGGGAGAGAAGGTTGTCTTCCCTTAGCTAAAAGATGATCTCTTAGAAATAAGGGAAGACATTTTCTCCATTATACGACATGTCTTCCCTTAGCAACATAATTTCCTACAAATTTTAATTGATTACTGTTAATTGCTAGGGAAGGCTATAAGAGATAAGCATTGTATGACTTATACCTATTGTCATCTCTAGATGATGTGGCGGTACAATAGAAAGCGTGCCTTCTCTACCATTCTACATGCCCTAACAACCTCACATGAGTTTGTACATTGCAAGGGTGATGTATATATAAGATGTTACTTCAAGCTGTCTAGGATATGAGCCATGCAGAATCTTAGTCAGAGACAAACTTTAAGTTGTTATGCATACTATAATGTCCAATTATAGATTTGTATCAAATTATATTAGAAGCAAATTAGAATATTATTGCTTTGGAAAATTATGTGCTTATTCATGTGTTAACTTTCCATGTGTGGCAAGAAAAATATTGAAGGACCCGTAGCAACGCACGGGCATTCAACTAGTTTCATTAAAAGATCAGTTTGCTCCGAAGTTCATCGATGACGTTCCGTTGATTTGCTCAAGTGGACGATATTTTATGTTTGTCCCCAAATTTGTTTTAATTGTGGAGTTATCTTCCTTGTTACACTTAGTGACATTTTTTGTTTGATTATGTAAGTGTAAACGGCAACAGAATCAAATCACAACGAGACTTACTGTAATGGGTCATTTCCATGTTTTGTTTAGTTCAACTTGGTAACGGAATCAGAATTTCATCACACTGAACCAAAAGCTTTTCCCATTGTCTTGCATCACGTACAACGCATAAATATTATCTTGAGTTCCTTGCTAGGAGACTTGATCGTACATAAATCAGCCATGGCTATTTGGAGTTCCACCATGAATGTCATTTGGTCATTACTTGATCTTCTCTTGGACAGCCATATAGAATCTCTTGAAGCCAAAGCTTGATTTATTTCTACTAAATTCCTTGCCTTAAGATCACGACTATGGAGCCCACTTGGAAGTTAAAATGCCTAACTTACGTCTACATAGAATAACACGTATGATTTTTATTTATTTGAGATACAAATCACCTAGATATAAACACTAACATTTTGTAGGTTACATATGTTCGTAACGCAAGATACAGTAACAAATACTTGCACGCGGAAATAGTAGCGAGGCCTAGCCTGCTAAATGTCTCCCTAGTCTACATGAGGGTAGTGTTACCGGGAAAGAAATATTAGACAATTTAAACAACAAAGTTCACATATCAGGTATCTTTCCTAAAATGCAAACTATACAGTTTCATTATCCGGTCTTCTATAGGCACAAGACTAATATAGCAAAGGAACATAAATACTTTTGTAATTACGCATATGAGCGTGGATGTTTTCATCATCGTCTGTTTTGCTTTAAGCCTTCAGTTCAAAATAAAGTTCAGTCAAACTAAGAGTGAGTGGATTGTTTCAAAGAAGACTTAGGTCTCAAGTTTAGTGAGATTTCTAGGTTCATACGTGAGAGATATGGGTTACAATTGATACATGATGTGTCTTTTATAGATCTAAAACGTTATACAAAGGACCAACAATACCTTAAGTGGGGAGAGAATTCAAGACAAAAATCTCTATTCTAAAGCACAAAAATTTCCCAAGGGAGAGGAAAAAGTAAGGGTCTCATTCATGTGTCCTTTTTTTTCTCCCTAGGATATTTTATTCATGGGAGATGACTGCGGATGTGATTTATTCTCCTTCAGAGTCTTCTTACCTTTTTGCCCCCTTTGATGTAATGCTTTGTCCTTTTCTCCGTCTTCGCTTTCGTGCTTTGTGGTCTGTCGTGAGCCCCATGTCAAGAACTAATTTTCTCCCTTGAACGTTGTTTTGCACAAGGCATATCAGAATCAGTATGACGACCACCATCATAGTCCCCTCTTCAGTCACCACGAAGGTTAAGTGCACATCTTTGGGCGTATGCTATAA
This sequence comes from Lolium rigidum, assembly GCF_022539505.1. Classification (NCBI taxonomy): domain Eukaryota; kingdom Viridiplantae; phylum Streptophyta; class Magnoliopsida; order Poales; family Poaceae; genus Lolium; species Lolium rigidum. Next base: position 168,016,590 of record NC_061514.1, read on the forward strand.
ATTGCTATAAATGTTGCGTTCAAGCTACAAGTATTTTTTTCTCGGTGTTGCAAGCCCTTGGTTTCCATGCTACATAGTAAGAGCATGTCTAACAGACCCCTTAAAAGGGCCAAACCCGTATAATAACCGCCAAAATAAGGGGTTGGACGCTAATCCGGCCGTCTAGCAGACCTCGTAAAACAGGCCCCCGCATCGATTTTTTACAGTTTTGGCTACGGGGCGGCTCTTCGCCCCTTACTTGTACGGGGCGGGAGACTGAATACAGGGCCAACCCCTCATCCCATTTCACTAGGGCGCGCGGACATTTCAGAATTCCCAACCGTTTTTCCCTGCCGCTGCCGTAGCCACCCGCGCACTGCCGCTAAAAACAGAATATTCCGTAGGATTCTGTTTTACAGGATGGGGATACGGGGTCTGCTAGCTCGGACGAGTTTTCGGCCAGCGAAAAGTGAATACAGGACCCTCTACTCGTGTTTTAAGGGGTAGAAAAATAAGAGGTCTGTTAGACATGCTCTAAGTGTGATGATTTTCCTGACAATTTGTTGCGACCAATAGTCTTATTGTCTGCGCACAGAATTCTGCTGCCTGGTTGAAATGATCCAACATATTCTTTTGAATGTTTTTGACCTAGCATGAAAAAAAGTATCATCACTTGAAAAGTTTGTATACTGAAAAGGTCAAGATTCCTATGAGAATGAGTAAATAGTTTTTAGGCCAGCACGCAAGATTGCAAGCAGTATTATCCTACCAATCCTACCATGGATGGTGTTCTGTGCAAGAGTGGTCGACCATTCCCGAGCCCATCTTCCCGCTGCCGACCCCCTCTGCGACGTGTCCCTCGTGGTCCGTCGCCGTCCGAGACAGCCCAACCAGCCGACGACGAGTCATCTCCTTCCCCCAACTTGCGTCCTCCTATCCCTTTCCGCCACGGAGATCATTGCCGCCCCCGCTCCTCTCCGGTCCACACGCCCCGGAGGCGCCGCGGAGGCCACACGAGACGACGCCGAGGTGGCGCACCTGTTCCTGTTCTTGTCTTCTTGGCTCCCCTCTCGCCGTCGCGACAGAATAAATATCAAGGATTGAACTGGTAAACTAGTTGCCATTCACCGTGTTCCACGCCACCTTAGTGCCCGCCACGGCCACTTCCTCCGCTCGCAGCAGCAGCGACGAGTTCTTGCGTCTACTCGTTCTTGGCGCCGAGGTCCATTCATCTACCCACCAAACCAACCAACTCTCCATTCCCCTCCTCGCAAGATCCGCCGCCCAAGATTCGCCTGTGCCAAGATCCTGACCTTTGTCGAAAAAGCAAGAATCTTTCCGACAGAGCGTATGGTGGCGGTCGCGGCCGGGAGGCGGCCCGTGGTCACCCGCCGGAGGTCGGGCTGCGGCGGCGGCGCGCAGCAGCAGCCGCAGGCGCAGCAGCAGCGGATGCTGGCGGTCGCCGTGGCCGCGCGCGTCGCCGCCGCCAAGCCCGCGGCCACGGAGGCCGCGCTCTATGGCGGCGCCGGCGCCGGCGCCGGCGACGACGGCTGCTGCGTCGATTTCCTCGTCTGCCTGCTCCGGGCGATGGGCGTGACCCCCGCGAGCACTGGGCCCGCGCAGTTCAAGTGGGCCGCCCGCCCGCTGCGGAGGAAGCGGTCCTCGCCGCGCGTGGCGCCCGCCGAGGGAAGGCGCCACGACCTCGGGGACGCGGCCGAGCGCGTCGCGGGCAACGGCGCCTGCGCCACCGCGTCGCTGTACACGATGCAGGGGAAGAAGGGCGTGAACCAGGACGCCATGGTTGTCGTCAAGGTATACCAATTGAGTTCTTGCTCTTCAGCACTATTTTATTTCCGTTTTGCTCTTCTCCAGTTCATTCCAATCCATGGTTACCATTGTATGATGTGAAACTCGTACTACCACCTATGCTCCACAAGTATATATTTTGATACCATGAAATAGATGTTTTCATGATTTTGCTCTACCTAAGCCAATCATAATATCTACATGAATAAACATAGCTGTCCGATTAGGGCAAATGTTTAATGCATGTCTTTGTAGGTGTATGCTTGAGCTGGACCAAACAAACAGATCTTCCGTTAATTCCATACTCGTACCTTTGAAATGAATGATGTGAAACTTGCATTACACACTTATATTTTGGTATGATGGAAATGATGTTTTCATGATTTTGTTGGCCCTGATCCAATCCAGATGCTAGCATGGAGAAACATAACTCTCTGATTGGGGCAAAATTTTAATACACGCGTTCTTAGGTTGTATACAGGAACAGACAAACAAAGTTTGAACTTTCACGCAAGACGTACATGTGGCGTCTTTCTGTAGAATGCCTGTTTGATTCAACAACTTCCAGATTAGAAAACTGTTTGATTTTGTCTCCTTTTACTTTGGTTCACATGGATAGCCATTGGATGTTGCGGGCCGGAGTGCTGGTTGTTTATTATAGCTGGTAGTTTAACCGAGCTCAATTATTGTTCTCCTGATAGAGAAACCTGTAATCAGTGTGGGGGTTCCACATGATTCTCATCGTGATTCTGCTATTTCCTTTTAAGGACGATCTTATCTTCTCTGCTCAACGAACCCCTTGACTTGAACACATGGACTTGACATATCCTTGTGTTTTATTAGTTGTTAGTTATTCCTAGTAAGCTTCCCCACAGTTCTGTAAGTTAGTGTGGGGGTTCCACATGATTCTCATTGTGATCCTGGTATTTCCTTATAAGGATGATCTTATCTTATCTTATCTTCTCTGCTCAACAAACCCCTTGACTTGAACACTTGGACTTGACATATCCTTGTGTTTTATCAGCTGTTATTTCCTACTAAGCTTCCCCACAGTTCAGTAGTAAGTTTTGTTCCCAGGAGCATGCAGGGGGACTGAATTTGAGAGATTTTTTTGTATAGAGTTATAGAACTAGACTCTTTTTACACCAACCATGTGTAATCTGATAATCAAGAAATTTCCTCTAGCTATGAGTCCCATGAGCTTTCTGATCCTTACCACTTCACTTTTCAAAAATGTGGGAAACACTTGTGAGCTGTAGATATACTTATTGTGCACTATCTATTTCCCTATTCAGTGATTATCCTTTTGGGCATTATATAGATGATTTGACAAGCTGCATTTCACCTGCAGAATTTTGGTTCAAAAGATGGCACCATCTTTTGTGGTGTTTTTGATGGCCATGGACCACAAGGCCATTTGGTTTCCAAGAGGGTCAGAGATATTCTCCCTATGAAGTTGAGTGCAAATATAGGAAGGGATGAATACAAAGAGATGTCGAATACCTCTGTTACCAATGGGACAACTGAAGGAGGTAGCGCAAAACCTGTGGTTGAAGATACTGATGCTGCCCTTGGAACTGTGGAGAATGGAGGGTACCCAGAAATCTTCACATCATTAAGAACCTCGTTCTTGAGGGCATTTTATGTGATGGACAGGGATCTGAAGTTGCATAAAGATATTGATTGTTTGTTCAGTGGAACCACAGCAGTCACAGTGATCAAGCAGGTACCCTTTTTCTGTTGCAAAAATGCTTGTCCTTTACTTTATTGTGTAGCTTCACTTGATATTTGTTATCCTGACCTGTTTTTTCTAACTGTTTCCACAGGGGCATGATCTTATAATTGGTAACCTGGGAGATTCTAGAGCTATATTGGCCACTAGAAATGAAGATAATCAGCTTGCCGCTGTTCAGTTGACAGTGGATCTCAAGCCAAGCATCCCAAGTATGTATCATGTTCATGCTGCTTATTTGTTCATTCAAAATTCTACAACATGATGACATTTTTTTTGTTCTATCTCTGTGCTTTTGGATTCTTAGCTACCTTTTACTTTCTACATGACATTTGGTAGTTTCATCACATGTTAGTTATACTGATATTTATTACTTTTTCTGAAAATGATTTATATTTATTCTAGATATTCTTTTTTTGCGGGGAAATTTTATTCTGAAGCTATAGTTAGAAATAAACATCTGTGTTTGCTTTTTGCGTGTGAAAAGTCAGACTGAGTTGTCTAGTCAGAATTGTTACATACACATAAGCTTCGCGTTAGATAGTTTTCACATTCAATTTCTGGAAGATAAATTGATTATCCAAACTTTGAATTGGAACAAGTAAAAAATGTAACCATGTACCTGTAGTTGGCACTATATATATTCCTGAAACTTATAGCATTGGGTTGACGTACTCCAAACTGCGGCCACATGTAGCATTTTTTTTTACCTTGCACGTCTGCTCCAAAAGGACAATCTTTGTTACAACAGAGTAGGCATTGCACTTTACGCAGGCTTTTGCGATTACAGCTTGTGGCAATTCGTTAACGCTTTCAAATCTCATACTTGAATAATGATAACAATGCATGCTCACCTTTTTTTGTACTGGTTTGTGTTTTCTCTGCGGAGCTTTATTTGTTATTGTCAATATATACTCCCTAACTCAAGCAAGTGATTTGTTTGCAGGTGAAGCAGCACGGATCAGGGAACGAAGTGGCAGAGTATTTTCTCTCCCAAATGAACCGGATGTTACTCGTGTTTGGCTTCCGAAGTACAACTCACCAGGGTTGGCAATGGCAAGAGCATTTGGAGACTTTTGTCTAAAGAGTTATGGTGTAATTTCTGTCCCTGAAGTGTCGTACCACCGCATCACGGAAAAGGATGAGTTTATCGTGTTGGCGACTGATGGGGTGAGCAACTGACATGTTAACTTGAACATCTTTGTTGCATTATATTTGCAGGATTGAAATTTTTTGTGAGCCAAGATCATTTTTTGTGGCATGTCCTCATCAAGTTTGTTTGCTCACTGTAGGTGTGGGACGTACTTACCAACTCTGACGTTGTCAGCATCGTCAGCAAAGCCACTTCAGAGGCCTCAGCAGCCAGACTTCTTGTCCAGTCGGCTCACCGTATGTGGAGAACACGCTTTCCCACTTCGAAAGTTGATGACTGCGCCGCTGTCTGTCTATTCTTCAAAACAGACGCGACAAAATCCTGTGACCTGGGAACCAAGGATTGGGCAAATGATGCAGAACCGGTCAGTGGTAAGCATTCCTTGTCTGTCAAACCAAGCAGTGTGGTACCTGCCGAGCTTGTTTCCTCAATGGTCCTTAATGGTGACTCAACGCCTATCGCTTCAACAAATTTGCCGAAGCCTACTTCAGCTGCAAACGATAGCATGAAAGATTGAGCTTCCTTGCGAACAAATGACTTCAGTTCGTTGAAGAGTTGTGTGGTTTATTGTGCTTACACTGCTCAATGTTGATGCGAAGACTGGTGCCAGTTTGATTTGCAGTGTGTCAGTGTATATACCACGATTTTGTTTTTGTAAATTAATAGCAAATCAGTTATAGGTCGTGATTTGTTATTTTTGTAAAGTAATGTTTGTGGTCTGTCCGCTGTTGACGGCGTTGCCAGATTCATGTATGCCACTGCCTTTTGGCCTGTTCATGGAACCAAGTTTTTGTGGTGGGTATTGCTTCTGTGCTTTCCGAGACTTTTTTTTGCACGTTATCCAAAGCACACTGACGGTCATGATTAAGGGCTAATCTCACCTAATTTGCCAAACTGATGTCGTAGTTGCCTTGGCAACGTTGAAAAATCAGGAGCCTGTTTCAGAATATTTGGAGGTTAGGGCATCTCCAGTGGCCAGTCACAAACATCACAAACATCCGTTTGCCATCGTAGGATCGAAAAAATGGGTTCGCACCCTGCTTGACGTAAACTGGTTAGGCTGTCCACAGGGACGCAAACATGATCTAAATTTGTGCCGCAAATTGTGTGTTCACGCCTGGTCGTCATGGGTCCGCTTGGCAGCGGACGCGAGGCCGCACCGCTTCTGTCTGCGCGTGCCGCAGCCTTTGCCATCATTTATAATTTTGCTTGATGTGAGAAAAATGAGTGCAAAACATATCCTATTTGCATCATTGAATAGGTTTTCCCTTAATTCAGTTCTAGATTTCACAGCATCCAACCAGCCAACCACAGCGCTAGTAGTTTGTTCTTACCTATTTGTCTTGATTACTACAAGCACCAGCAGATCATCATCTTGGCGATAGGAGGAATCCTAAGACCACCGCCATTATTCGCGAGACTAGCAGGCCCCCACGCCGCCAGTCCCTCCATGCCGGAGTGACAAGAGAGGAAGGAGGCAATCCAAGCGCAAGGCTGCGGGTACCGGCGATCCGAGGAACCACTAGATAACTCCAACCCGGTCGTAGCTGGACTCATCTAGCCAGATCGGCCCCGCAGCCCAGATCTTGGCCCGACGACCTAGCTCGCCGCCATGCTCGTCAAAGACGTGCAGAGGGCGCACCATCACCTCCTCACTGCTGCCCCGCCGGAGGGCCTCATGCCCCGGCCCGAACAGCCGTGCCGCCCTGCGCTTCCGCCGGCATTCCCCCAACTCCCGAGGAAAACCAACAGTAGCACACCGCCATCCCTACCGCCGTCTTCGATGCGGAGGGGGCCTCTACCACCACCGGGGAGGCAGCAGGGGTGGCCAGGGGGCGGGGGATGGAAGCGCCGCCTAGGTTTTGGGGGTGTCGAGGGTGCCGCCAGAGACGCTCGGGAGGGAGCGCCTCGAGCGACAATACGTCTCGGGGACAAATCAAATTTTGTAGATAAGCCAATCAGTTTCATAAACTACGGGCATCGACGGGGTTCATAAGGTGAGTAGTTCAAGGAATCCAGTACCTAGAAACCCAAAACACTTTGCAAAATGATTTGTCATCGCCACATCTGTTCATGCAAAAAATACAGGTAGACAACCAGGCCTAGGGGTGGGCATTTTAACCAAAGACCAAATTACCAAACCAAAAAAACCGAGACCAAAGCCGAATAGACCCAGACCGAAATTAGTTCGGCTAGTTTGGTTTAGTTCAAAGCTAAGTAGCTAACCGAAAGTAGAGAAGAAGCCGAGAGAAAATACTAACATGAAAATTTCATGTACGCACATAGTCCACTAGTAATTTTGCCCATGTAACTTTCACCAAAGTAACCTAGTTAACCTGGACGCACACAATGCACATTATCTAGTCGCTCCAAGACAATTGCAGCCGCCGGTGAGGCATTGTCGGGATGAGGTCTCCTGCTTGATTCCGTCGACCAATGCCGGCGTCGTGCCATCTCCTCTTTCAGAACAGCCGAGTGCCGTCCACCTCCACCTCAAATGCCGGCATCACAATGACAACCTACAGGACTCCTCTACGGGCACCGGCCCGCTAATGGACGCAGCGAATTTACCGGCTCCGGTAGGTACAACAGTGATGACGTCATGCTGACGTCACCCATGTGTTGACCTAGTTTCTAAAAATTTGTGAAATATGTCTAAAATTTATGAAACATATCTGAAACTTGTGAAAAAATATTTACTATTGAAAGTATGTTTTACAAAGTTTCATAAATGTTGCTCACGTGTTTATGAAACTTGTGAAACGTTTTCTACTATTCAAATCTGTTTCAATTATGTTTCAGTTTTGTCAAAAAGGACAGAAGTAGTCTCACCAATTTCAAAGCTAATCTGTGGTAGATGGCACTCCTACACATACAGTTGCCTTTAAAAATGAGTTTTCGACTGCGTTCCCCCCTAACTCAGTCTGTCTACAAAAGCTGCATCTCTCATTCTCTCCCGTTCCATCCCTCCAGGCGTTTTTTTTTTTTTGCGAGTGGGAACTTGTATCACTCAAAAATCAAGGGTTACAATCTGGGACAAAGCTAAGCCACACAGCCAGATGGGATTGTCCCCTCGCATACGGGGTCATGAAATGGCTGCTACAATTCTGACAACGTTTAACATGAGTAATACAAGTTTGACAGACTTTTAACAAAATCTTTATCTCTTCCTAGAATCTTCACAATCTCCAAACAAGGTATCACATTCGATCTCCTATCTGTGTTCTCCTAACTTCATTCCCTACGCCAAAGGAGATTCTTCCTCTTCGTGTCTCAGGACACGACAACTCCAACGACCCAAGGGTATATAAATGTGCATAGGCTCATAGCCCTTCCGATGAGGTTAACTTCCATCTCAGCAAGCCAAGGCGCGCGCCAACCAAGCTATTACTGCTGCCATAGTGCCCTGTCTATCTGAATCAAGAGCAGCGCCCTCAAACCAACCCGAGAGCCCTGTCCATCTGAATCAAGCAGCAGCGCCCTCAAACCAACCGAAGAGACGCCATGGATGCCACCACCGGCCGAGCGTACGAGGACTTCGTGCCTCCGCACAACATGGTCACCGAGCCGGCGACCCACACTCTCACCGTCGACCTCTCCGCCGCAGGCACGCAATACACTTCTCATTTCCTCCTCTTCTTCCACGTCTTCCTCCCTCAGATTAACCAGTCTTGGTCGCGCGTGCTATCAGCGTGCTTGAGATTTTTCCCGTGCGTGCCGATTATTTATGGAGACTGTACTGCCTTGATGTGATGCAGGGTACAAGAAGGAGCACATCAGGGTGCAGCTGGTCCGGAGCCACGGGCTGGTGGTCGTGCGCGGCGAGCGCGCCGTCGCAGGCAACCGCTGGAGCCGCTTCCGGCTCGAGTTCAGGGTGCCCGACGGCTGCGACGTCAAGGGCATCCACGCCAAGTTCGAGGGAGGCGTCGTGCGGGTAACCATGCCCGGGATCAAGGCCGGGCCTGCAGCCGCGGTTGGCGGCAAGCTGCCGGAGCCCGCTGCCAGCATTCGAGACGCTCGAGGAGGAGACAAGAAGGAAGACGAGAACGCGCAGAAACAGCCGGAGGAGGAGCGTGTGGTGAAAGATGGTGGCCGCCTTGACCATGGCGCCGGCGCCGTCGGAGGAATGGAAGCGCTCGCTGCGCCGGCGTCAGGCCGCGGCTACAGCTACCTCCTGGAGCGTAGGAAGCTGCTGACCACCGTGGTCAGCGCGGTGCTCGTCCTGTTTAGCCTTGGCATCTATGTCAGGTACAGCTTCGGGGCATGAGCTGAGACAGTGCAGTGTATCTGCATGCTGTTTGGCACTTTGGCTTCTCGACGTCAAAGCAGGCCAGCGGAGATAAACCAAAATGTGATGAATTTACTGATTGGCGACATGGCTAACCGATGTGCAAGCAAGTGAATTGACTAATTGTACTTATCATAAAGTACCGCAGCCACTAAATTCGTGATTGTGACTGCTTAATGTGTGGTATGTACCAAAATGATCATATAAGCAAGCGAGCAGGCTGCAAATCCTCTGATCTCGCTGCCGTGTAAATCAAATCCTAAACCCTTGTAGTGACAACGATAAACCCTCCAATATTGCACACAGTTGAGCTTCCAATGGATCTCTACATGAGAGAAGATGTCGACATGCAGAGAAAATTATATCACCATTTTCATCACGAACAATCATTCTGGCACCAGCTCCTCCGTCAACAACGTAAGACCCATCTGTGTTGAGCTTACACCAACCGGTAGGGGGTGGTGCCCAGTGTAATGTGGGTTTCACAATATAATCCCTGTGACCATGGAATTGCTTCCCCTCTTTTTCATGTTAATAGAACTCTTAATGGAGTGAGTCACTGCTTGGCTCGCTTTGGTCGTTTAAATTCATGTACGTACTAGAGTCTGGCCACGTTCAGCTCCAGAAGAAGCTCGCTTAGTTTGTAATCATGATGGATCCCATTTTCTTGATTAATATATCTTATTTCCCGCAAAAAAAAAGTACTAGGAAGGTAGGCGCGGCGGCACGCCGCGCCCGTGGCTTACCACTGCAGGAGAAGATCAGTGTGTTTCTGAATATTTGTTGGAAAAAAGATGTGGTACATAATGTAGGACGGTTGATAGTTTCACGTGACATGATGCCGGCCAGAGTGTAAGAAAGTGTACTTGTAAGTTCAGTTTGTGTTTGAGTCCTTCTCTTCTCCCGACCAATGTGGATGGCCTCCTCGAGTGGTGGCCGCGTGTGCTTGAGTCCTGGCCGACCAAGCTGAAGCCTCAAGCGCGCTCCCTCTTCTTGTTGGTTCTTAGGTCGATTTGGATTGAGCGAAACAATAGGATCTTCAAGAACAAATCTAGGTCGGAGGCTCTTCTTCTCGACGCGAATGTCGAGGAAGCGCATAGGTGGAAACTTGTGGGGTTTCTGTGAGGAGTTTGTTTTTCTTCTTTGGCCTTGGCCACCTGTGTTGTGATGTAAGTGTGGAGTTTGCATTTGGTTCTTCCTCATATCTGAATGTCCATTCCTAAATGGTCATGTTCCTCAGCTTTTTTGTCAGTTACCTCTATGCTTGCTTCTAATAAGATTGCTTTTACGGCATCACTGTACTCATTAACATTCCAACCTCTCAAATACTTTCTAAAGGATTGGGATACATCTTGCCAATGATCCTTCATATTAGCTTTGCATCTTGCTGGCCATCTAGAAATAACCTCTTCTTTTCAATTCTCTTTGGTCTAATGAGGCTACTATGAAATATTTACTCATGGGTGGGGCAAGCTCTTCTATTCTGGTTCATGGTTTCTCTTGGCTATATGGTTCATCTGGGGGGGAGATCGAGCTTCAAGAAATTGTGAACGGTCTTATCAATACACAAATGTATAACTCCCCAGGAGGCGTGCTTTCTCGCGCGTTCCTGAAAAAAAAAAGTTCAGTTTGTGGTCAAGTATTGTTTCTGTTCAATGATATATCTGATGGTTGTCTCAGGTTGCTTATATGTTCCTCAAGGGGCCTGGGCGCACACCGTGCAAGTGGAGAGGCTGTGAAAGAGATTCAGCTAGCCTCTCTATGATACTCCCTCCTGTTCGGATTAAATGTCGTCTTCAGCTAGCATCCTTCATAAAAAACAGTTTGGATCGCATCGATTAGAAACGTCCAAAGGTAGTCGCTGTATTGCCAAGAGCGTGTGAGGAATAACCTCTACCAAGTAGAGGATGTCCTAAAAGAAAAATCTGAAGAAGTTCTAAAATACTGCTATTCTGTAAAGGCTCATACTACTAAATAAATCTAAGATTGGTTTCTGAAGACAGGTCCGTAAAAGATAAATCCAAATAAGTTCAAAATACATAAATTACGAAAATACTAATGCTCTGCCTAGTTGACATCAGATTATTTCGGAAGACATTGACAGCATCTGAATGTTGCCCTTTCAATAAAAACTACACGAATTGTTACAACTTGTAAAACATTGTAGGTGTTTTTCAAGGTAAAAAAAGATATACATATAAGATATCTGCAATTATTCTTTACATATTGTTTACATAGTAGCACCCTTAGGGCATCTCCAACGCGGCGACCCATCCCGTGCCCGCGCGTTCGGATGGGTCCAGCCGGACAAAAACCCGGGCGAGCTCGCGGACCCATCCCTAAAATGGATGGCCGCGGCGTCCGGAACGATCCAAACCCGGCCCAAATCTGGGACGAGTTTACGTGGCCGCGGACGCCGATGGCTGGCCGCTTGCGTCCGCCCCTGGCCCGCGTGTCATAGACATAAATATTTTTTCTTCATTAAAAAGTACCCATTACATTTTTTTAATCTACTACTTCTATCCTAATACGTACGGGGCCGGCGGCCTCGCCAGCGACTCCTCGCCGTCGGGGCCGTGGATTTCACTCGACGCGGGCGGCCTGTACGCGTGAGGATTCCACTCCAGCTTACGAGATGGGTGGCGCGGCGGAGGCCTTCATCCTCCTCCTTTCCGTCCGCGCGCCTCGGGCGCGCTCGCGCTCCGCGTCCTGCAGCGGCACCATCCGCTTCCCGCATAGCTCCAGCTCCTGCAGGGCGGCGCGTTCCACAGCGGTGCGCGCCTCCGGGCGGACGCGGCCGGCGGCCTGGGCCTCATGGTTCTCCTTCCGCGCCGCATGCGCTCTTGCCGGCCGCGCTCCGCCGACGCAGCAGCCTCCCAGGCGCGCCGCTCGGGCGAGGGCATCTGGATGAGGTGACGGGCTGCTTGCATAGCGAGCAGCTCGTTCTTCTGGCCAGGAGGTCGCCTAATCGGCGGCGGCCGGCCCGGCAGGTGGCCTCGTGCTCCTTCGTCACGCGCGTGAGGTCGGCGAGACGCTCCTCGATGGCGGCGTTGATGTTCGCCAGCGCGAGGTCCTCCTCGTCAACGGGCTCCTCCTCAGCGGCCGCCCCCTCCTCCGCGGCCTCGTACCAGCCGTCCTCGGTCTCGTGACAGCCGTCCGCGGCCGCCTCCACCATATCTCCGCGTCCTCTTCCTTCTTCGTTGCCGCCTCGGCAGCGACGCGGAGCGCCTCGTTGTCGGCGACCCAGCGCGCGTCCGCACGCTCCTCCTCCTCCGTCCGCGGGAACCTGGCCCGGGCTGCGAGGGAGAGCTTGTCCCACGTGGCCTGCAGGGTGCGGGGCATGGCGATGGAGAGGGCGCCGGAGAATGTGGAGGGGGAGAGGACGGTGGAGCGGGTGTGATGCGGTCTGTGAGACCGCCGTCGTCTTTTATAGCCGGCGGCCTGGCGGGAAACTTGGGCGCGAGCGCGCGCCAATGGCCTTTTCGCGCGCGGGAACCTTGGTGCGCGCGGGAACTTTCCCACGCTTCCACCGCCCACCATTGCTGTCCCGTCGAGGCCTGCCATGGCGCAGTGCCGCGCAAGAAAGACGAACCACGTGGTGTCTTTTTGGGTGGCCGCATTGGGCGCAGCGTGCGACCCAACCGGACACGCGGATGCGGGCCGCTGTCCGCGTGTCCGCTCGGCCACCCAAACAGCCCAAAACGGACGGCCCAACGCATCCGTTTGGGTCGCTCGGTTGGAGATGCCCTTAGAGAATATACGACTACAACCTCGAGCAACATGTGGTTATATTGATTGCACATGGTACATCATTAATATGTAAACACTATCGCTTTTGTACACCATCTTTGGAGTAGAGCGAAAAGCCAAGAGGATGTTCCAGTGACCTGTTTGTCCAACGACGGAAGAAAGTGCTGTGGCACAATCAAATCCTATCAGGAAGAATATGATCTTCACTGGAAACCCTTTTCCAAGTTTGTTTTGCTCGCGAGACAACTTCAAAGAAGATGGAATTGCACCAAACAGGCAAGTGTTGTGGCCTGAATGGTCGGTGTTGTCATCTGAGATAGTCTCAATGGCCCAAGGTACCCTCCTACAAAATGGACATAGTAGTTCAGATTAAATTGTTCCTAGACATTGTTAGAAGAAAAAAACATGCTACACTTTAAGACAGCTTAATAACTTTTTTTTTTCAAAATGGGGAATAAAATCCCGGCTTCTGCATCATGATGATGCACACGGACTTTTATTAAAAAGAGTTACGAGTACAAAATTTAAAACATCTCAGGCATCGCCCAAAATTGATACAAGAGCCTGGCACAAGATATTCTGAGCGACCATCTGAAGCCGTGTGCATCCAGTACCCATAGCATCCCGCTGTTCGTCCGGTGATAGTAAAGCCCACAACTGAACCCTGACAGCTTAATAACTAAGAAAAGGAAGCAGAGAAAGATGCAGCCCACGCTGTCTGGTCAGATGCAATAGACATGTCATATTGCAATGACAGCACTTTGAATTTCTGATGCTACACAAAAAAGGAGAAAGTTTACTAAAAAGGGAGAGGTTAAGTTCTGAATCCATACTGGCTACAGCCAGCACACGTTTAGGATTCTACCTATAAGAAGCGGGCATCTTCTATGGTGCTGGAACCGTGCAAGTGCCCAGTGATGAAGATATTAATTCTCTCAATCTCAGTCCACATTATAAGCTCAAGTACGTCGACCTTTAGTAAACAGGTTAACTCATATTACTCGGTTGGGCATAACCAGTATCAATATTTATCTATTTTGTTTGCGCAAAAGAGAGGTCCAAAACTGTGAACTCACTGAACTGAAAACTTCAGTGTAAAAGGGGACGGTGCATATTATGTGCAGCAATATGAATGAAACCAAATTTCTCTCTTCTACTGTATATAATACTATCTGGCACATTGCCTACTGTTCAATCACTTGGCTTGCCTCGCTATTGCAAGTTTGTAACTGAGTTCAGTCATAATGTGCTTTACAACTTTGCATGAAGAGTGAGAAAGTTCACTGAATTCGGTGGTAAAACATCAGGCAGAAGGGAGAAAGTTTACCGCTGATATAAACCATCAGGCAAAGTTGAGTGTACAGATTTTTTTAGAATTCTAAAGTAAGGCCAATCCAGTAGAATTTTGAGAAAAAACACTTCAAGCAGTAACCTGAGAATTTGAGGAATAACTTGAAGGTTTAGCTGCAAACATGTAGAGGCAGTAAGAGTGCAAGATAATTATACTCTGAATATAACATGAGCTACAGAGAAAATGACACCCTGAAGATAAATTGAGCTGCAGTAACTCATATAAGCTGAGCGAATACACCACTGTCTGAACTCATATATGAAAACAAAAACTATAAAACAAACTAAGTCGTCATTTCAGGAAAAAGGCCAACCGACTCCGCTGGGGATCGAACCCAGAATCTCTGGTTTCGTAGACCAGCGCCTTATCCATTGGGCCACGGAGTCTTTCATGCTAATATTTCACATTTGTCTTTTATAATAACATACTGTAAGATAGCCTCATTCTACCCATTTTGTCTAATTCTCATTACGACTTCCAATTGGAAGCATATTGTGCGCTTTATACAGCAATAAGATGCCGCCCATATTGTGCGTCTATGTTCCTTAGAGACCTCCACCGGGGAGCCTCATAGCAGCCTTCGATAGCGTTTTGGGGGCTATGGTAAAAAATGGTTCACACCGATGAGTCTGAAAAGCGCCGGCTAGTTTTCGAGCCCAATAAAAGTGTCGGCAACCTCGTGCCGGCCCTTCATAGAGGGCGTGGATTGGGCGCGTTGGTGCCTTGCGGCACGCCAAAAACCGCGCGTTGGCTCCGTCTAGCAGCTAGACGCACCGTTTTTCCCACCTCCCACCCACGCCTGAGCCGACTCCCACCTCTCTAGATCGCCATCGCCATTGTCGCCGTTGCGCCCTCCTGCTTGCAATAGACATCGTCGTCTGTCCAGGAACCGCCGTCCATCGACACGGCCACCACCCCCTCAGCCGTTGGCTTTCCTTCACATATATCAGGAAATTCGAGATGCGGGTGTTCAGCAAATCTAGCTGCACATTTGTGAATGAGGAGAGGAACCGTCAACAATGCATGATTTAATTTAAATTATTGTATGAATAATTTAATTTTTATTTGTGTGATTGTATGAATAATTTATTTTATATTTGTGTAATTGTATGAATAATCAAAATATTGTATGAGTAATTTATGTGATTGATATATTGTTTCAAAATATTGTAAAAAAAGAGAAGTTTTTGGGACCGCCGTATGGGGGACGCTAGTGTGGGAACAACATCCCCAAATAGAGGATGCAGTGCCAGCGTTCCCCATACGGCTGTGCCAAGGTCCCTGTCGGCACCTATTTGGGAAGTGCCGGTGAAGATGCTCTAACTCGAAAAGCTCAAATCTCTTTTTACACTGTATATATGAAGAAGCATCGACAGAATACCTGTCCAAATCAGCTTCCAGGTTGGGTAAAGCAATCTATTCTATCAGCAGAGACCGAAAACATGGCAACACCAGGGAAACCAGCAGAAGAGACAAATTGGCCCATATGTGGGACATTCCGATCCGGCATGACATTATCAAATCATCATTGCATAGACATGATATTGTACCAGAATGCTCCCTTGACTACCACTGCTACATAACGGTCCACTCTCTTTTCACCAGCAAACACTGTCGTCAAATCTTACCAAAGGGCAAACGAGAAACGTCTCAGAACACTTCATTACTGCATGCCTTGATTTTCCGCCCGACACTTCAGCAAAATCCCAACGCCAAAAGGTTTAACTATGTTAATACACTACCAACTAACGTAGACTACTCACGTGCTCGACTCTAGTGACTTACTAACGAGTCTGCCAGCGCGTCCTCCATGACCTCTTCACCATAAGCCTATTCAGAATGGAGTGAACTCTGGAGCAGTAAAATCCTAGCTTGATCACCTGCTGTTAGATACAAAAAAAAAAGATGTGAGTAAAATGCAAGCATAAACTATGCAAATACATTAAGGCTTCGATTGGCACTAAACTTTACAAACTTGTATAATTGTTTCAGGCGAGAAAAAACAATAAAGTAACACTTTTGCTGCCTCTAAAAATACCACTTAACCATTCTATGTTCATGTGGAATCAATGCAAAACTGATGGTTTCCGATTTGGTCAAGTTCAAAGATATCTTCACACAAATTATACTAGCTTTACCTTATTATGAAGAAACATACTGTAACTTTAAGTAAACCAAGTCAAATATTGTGTATGCTAATTAGAGGCTCCTTGCAGGATCCCACATTAACTTGAGATAGTAACATCTGTAGAATATAACAAACTAAGGATCTTCACCATATTATCAACAGGGATGTTCAGTTGTTCAGGCAAGTTCGACAGTCACGATAGTAGTTTAAAACACAGAGGATTACCATGCCTACACGTTGTCACAATCATCTGATGCTATGCAAGGATAAAATTTAAAGACATGCGTCTAAAACAAACAAGAAGATAAGCAAGTAGTATAGTTTTGATTAAGTAACTGAATGTGAAGATATCAGAACCCACTCAGATATAAAAAAGACATGCTACACTGTTGGTAAGGGGGAATAATGCTTTAAAGTATACAATTATCTGATGCTAAAGAAGAAAAATATGTAAATCAGTTTCATGTAGTAGATTATGCATATGAGACAAACTAGAACACCTTGCCTGGAGGTGTCCCATTGCCTGACGAATGTGCAGCTTATGCTGTTATGCATGCAAAGTGCACATGTGACATGCATAACCTAGGAGGTATGATCGACAACAAATCGTCTTGTAACAGACAAGTGGGGGCCAAGCTGTAGTTCCGAGAACTCTTAATGTGCAACTGTCCGTTACCATATTCTCTTTGAAAAAGGAAAGCGCAATCAATCTTCCTAATCATAGCTGCCACATATTAACCATTGACTGAAAAATGTCAACAGATATCTTATCTGATTGGCACAAACATTAGCCCATTCATTCTACATATTTACAGGTTGACGTCTTCATGCGACATAATGATGCATACAAAGTTTATCTTAGCAAACATTGTCATGATAATAAATAATCATCTCGCAGTATTTTCTCTATTAGGATCAAGTAATCCAACTGTAAGACAAAGAAACAGCCCAAAGATGTTAATTCATGATGTCAATATAATTGCATTTTTTTTTAGATCCATCGATCTAGCTTATCTTGAACACAGTATTCTTTCCACTACAATGATCTTTGTAGGGAAACATCAATAGTTTGTGTTTGAGAATTTCACTTAATGATCTTTTATCTTTGATCTTAGTATTTTGATCCCTTCAGCTTCATGTCCTATACTCACATTTCTAATGCATGTTCAAAAAGCGATGCTATGACAGTGGCCAAAACATGAATACTCGCTTCCACATTCGCATTCACAATCCTAGCCAATTAACACTAGGCATACAAGAAAATTTTCAAACAATGATGGTCTAGGAAATTAATCTATATTAAAAAGATCACCCAAAATCACTTTTCATCTGTCAGACTGACTCGGAATTAAAAGACAATGAAAAGTACTACTGTTCATATATCTTTAGAAAAAAATTTAAAAAAAATGGCATATGCAAATAGTGGGTCGTAGTTACGACATGCTACTACTCATCTATTGTCTTTGGATGTCGTTTAGTCTCCTTGATGTCAAACATTGCATGTAATTTAAGTTATGTTGGTCTTTTCCTTCCCATTTGTAGTTTCTGAATCAGCACTTGACATTGATCGAGTCACTCCAATAAGGTGTGCTCTTTCCTGGCTGTTCTCCCCAGGTAACCTTATCTTTTCTTAATAATTGGCAAATTAAATATATTTGAACCCAGGACCTCCAGGACACAAGTGGAGATACTATACAACTGTGTCAGACCCACACTTCAACTGAATACATTCAATCGACTTAAAATCTTCTTTCTACTCTTCCGTGTCCCTAGCCTGCTACAAAAAATGGGAAATACCTCTAGGCAAAGACATCCAAGCAATATAATTTCTAGATCAAACATCAATACCAAGCATAGAACAAGTCCTACAATTGATACAGTTAGTAAACTGGAAACCTAGGGAACTTTGCATCTCAAAATTTATTCAGTGTCAATTCCAATTGACTATTCAAGATCACCAAGATTAAGGAGCTACTGATAAGGTTCTGCCAATTTTGTCAACAAGTTTGTCCCCTCCCGTTTCTTGGAGGTTTTAGAGGCATCAAAAGGTCAAGCCTTGGGAAACACCTGAGTCCATTTAAACCTAAGTACCAAGCAGGGAATATAGCAACAAACACACCAAAGCAGGGGAACAATTATAGCTGGTGTTAAAAGGAGAGCATAACCAAGAAAGGTGGTAGGCAGGAACATCCTTTCAGGTGGTATTAAAAAGAGAACATAGAGACATATATGTCTTTGTTATTGTTAGCCTGTTTTGGGTTAAAATGGGAAATTTGTTCAGCAACTATCTTCATCTTATTCCTATTGTTACCCAACACAACTTTCCTATACCACAGATTTACCTATACAAGTACCAAATCTATTCTTGATTACCAATTTCATGCCATGCACTGTTTAAGATCGCATTGTTTTCTATTTCAATGTTGAGAGCTATCGTGCACCACATTTGAGGAATAAAGGCTGATCCTCACATGGGACATATATATTAGTATATGAACCAAACAAGAATAAAAGGAACTTAATGAACACCATGCCTCATACCTTCATACATTCTTGGAAACTTCCGACAGAAAGTTGACAAGCTCCTTCCTAACCCTTGCCTTTGGTGCTTCTACCTTGGCTTCCATCTCGGCCTGGATCTTCAACTCTTTCCATTTGAGTTTATCCAGTTTCTTCTCCATTAAGAGCGCCTTGTTGCCATCTAATCCAGTGAAGGAGGTTCTGAGGGCAGGTTGTACCCCCGCGAGCCGCTTCACCTCCTGCCCAAGAAGAGGATACATCTTACACATTTCCTGGAAGCTCTTGTCCACAGTCTGGCCACTACTATTCTCGGCCTCAGCCATGGCGTGCTCTCCCTCATCCCGTTCGCCATCACCATTGTTGGTGTTGGCAGCGTGGGTCGCAGGCAGGTCTCCCCAGATACTGCTGGACAGATCCGCAAGGCGGTGCTCATGGTCAGTAGTAGGTGCAACGTAGGATTTGTAGCGGCGCATCAGACTACGCACTTTATCCTTGATAGAGGAACGAGTGCAGCTCTTGTCCTCGAGGCGTTCCGCGACGGAGTCGAAGAAGTCGTTGTTATCCGGCTCTGGCAGCTTCCCCTGCTCGCGGCGGTGCTCGAGGAGCGCCGTGAGAATCTGAACCTCGTCACTGGGAGTCCATGTACGCCGGATTCTCTTTGACTTGGGCATCTCCGACCCGCTAGGCTGTGGTCTTTCCTCGCCTTGCTGCTGTACCGGCGCCGGAGTGAGTTTCTTTGACTTGGGCATCTCCGACTGGCTAAGCTGTTGCTGCAATGGCGCCCGAGATCGAGTGATTTTCTTTGACTTGGGCATCTCCGACTGGCTAAGCTGTTGCTGCAATGCCGCCCGAGCCCGAGTGATTTTCTTTGAATCGGGCTTCTTGGACTCGCTAGGTTGCTCCCCTTCCTTGCGTCGTTGCTGTGCGGGCGCCGGCACCTTTCGCTGCTGCGACCTAGTGACCCTGCCCGATGCCCTTTTCCTCTTGAGCTGGAGATATGGATCCGGCGCCGCCGTCCATTCCTCTTTGCTATCCTCCTCCTCCTCCTCCTCCTCCTCTTCGCTTTCTTCCTCCTCCTCCTCCTCCTCTTCGCTTACCTTCTCCTCCTCTTCGCTTTCCTTCTCCTCCTCCTCCTCTAACGCTCGAATGGCGGTCTCCTCGTCCGTCGATTCACTTCCCTCCCTGACACAATCGGACTGGGAGCCCTCAACACCCTCCGGCGAGGGTTCCTTGGCCCCATTGTGCCCCAACTCCACCGATCCAGAAGAGACGGTTCTGCGACCGCGCCGGGCGGCACGCTTCTGGGCCATGGGAAGAGGGGATCGGCGGCGGCGGCGGCGGACGGAGAGGAGACGGTGGGTCGGCCTGGAGTGAAAGTGGATGTGTTGGATTCTGGAATCGGGACTGTCTCCTGGTCAAAGTCAAGCGGGAACGGGGCTTTCCAAGCGTCGCACGGGTCCCACTATCACCACTCCTCCGCCTTGTTTTTCTCATCTAAATCTAAATAAACTACTCCCTCGTAAATACTCCCTCCGTTCTCTTTTAATTGACTCAGATTTAGTACAACTTTGTACTAAATTTGAGTCAATTAAAAAAGAACGGAGAGAGTAGATGCTAAAGATTTATTCAAATTTAAATGTATCTATACACTAAATCGTGACTAGATACATTCAAATTTAAATAAACTTTTAGCATTTTATGGACAGAGGTCTAAATCTTTTTTTTTTGGAGAGTACCTCTTCAGCCTACCATATTGATTCAGAATTAGACCAGGTACGACGAAATTATCTTATCTTGTTGGATCAAAGTTCTCTTACGTGTACGTGCATATGATGGTGAATGATCTTCCATATTTTCAGGTCATTCAACTCAAGGTGATCAGCGTAAAAATGTTGCTAGCTCAAACATGTTTAGCTGCTGACCTTTAGGTCACTCTGTGAGGTCATGAGGATGAGTTCAAAAATTGATGTACTTCCCTGGAGTAAAATGCATGAATAGTTCTTGAACTTGTCGCGTGGTCACCGTACATTCAGAATACCATGTTACTATCACTAAAGACGACAAGTGTGTTTTCTACGGTCACTGAGTCCAGAAACTGGTGTGTATCTATCGACGTGGCAAAAAGTAGGACCCCCTTGACATTGAAGCGAAAGGTTAAGTTAAGGAGGAACCACATGCAGAACGGCCTATGTGTAAAAATGTCATCGACTGATCTGTGACTTCTCCTTCCTCATCTTTCTCTCTCGCCTAAAGCCTAGCTACCGCATCTCGCCCGTCGTGACCAGCAGCCCCTGGCGACCACGGCCACCAGCCCAAGTGGCAAGTACCGATCCAAATCCAAATGGCACATGCGGAGAAGCTACTGCCCCGTCCCCTTCCTACTATCGCCACCACCTGCCCATACTTCGGCCCCGATTTTCTCTCTCAAAATTGTAGGAATTGCCTCTCCAGCAGACATATGAGGGACTAGATCACGGGCGTGCCTCTCCAGCAGCTCATCCAGCGTCGCCCACTCCCTGCTCCTGCGGCCGTGGAGTTCGGAGCTGCGGAGGTTGCAGTCGATGTGGAGCGCGATGAGCAGCTCCGTTGCCCAGGCCTTGTTCGGGAGGGAGGAGATTGACGATGCCAGAGTAGAAGAAGTCATGGCTGAAAACTACCAACATTGGGCAAGGAGACACATAACTACCATTCTTGAGGCTTGTTACACCGTTTTCTGACCGTTCGGCCCCACCTGTCAGGTCTCGACCAAGCCTCAAAAGTGGTAGTTATGTGTCGCCTTGCCCAATGTTGATAGTTTTCAGACATGACCGCCTCTAATGTGGTAGTTTCTCAGTCATTTACTCTGCCAGAGTAGAAGAAGTCATGGCCGAAGCGGGCGGAGCTCGATGATACGTCTCCGACGTATCGATAATTTCTTATGTTCCATGCTACATTATTGATGATATCTACATGTTTTATACACATCATATGTCGTATTTACGCATTTTCCGGCACTAACCTATTAACAAGATGCCGAAGAGCCGATTCTTTGTTTTCTGCTTGTTTTTGGTTTCGAAATCCTAGTAAGGAAATATTCTCGGAATTGGACGAAATCAACGCCCAGGGTCCTATTTTTGCACGAAGCTTCCAGAAGACCGAGGGGGAAAGGAAGTGGGGCCACGAGGCGCCGCCACACTAGGGCGGCGTGGCCTGGCCTTGGCCCGCGCGGCCCTGGTGTGTGGGGCCCTCGTGTGGCCCCCCGCGTTTGAAAGGACACGGATGTCGCCTAGAGGGGGGGTGAATAGGCGATTTAAAACTTTTACGAGATGGGCTTAACAAATGCGGAATAAAACTAGCGTTTACTTTGTCAAGCCCAAAGCCTATATACTATGGTTCACCTATGTGCACCAACAACTTATTCTAAGCAAGAGTTCACCTATGTGTACCAACAACTAATGCTAAGCAAGACAAGCAACTTATGTGATAGCACGATATATATATAACTTCAAGCACGATGGCTATCACAAAGTAAAGTGCATGAATAACCGAAGTGACGTGGAGACAACGATGTAGCCCGAAGTTCACACTCTTGCGAGTGCTACTCTCCGTTGGAGCGGTGTGGAGGACAAGTCACTCCAAATGCACGAGGGCCACCGTATTCTCCTCGAGAATTCCCACCAAAAGGGATGTCCTCGATCCACTATGGGACCTTAGAAAGGTCACCGAACCCGCACAAAGCTTGGGGCTATCTCCACAACTTAATTGGAGGCTCCCAACAAATTGCCACAAAGGCCTTGCCCTTGAAGATTCTCCACAACTTAATTGGAGTCCCCAAGAACACCACAAAGATGCCACAAAGGCCTTGCCCTTGAAGATTCTCCACAACTTAATTGGAGTCCCCAAGAACACCACAAAGATGCCACAAAGGCCTTGCCCTTGAAGATTCTCCACAACTTAATTGGATTCCCCAAGAACACCACTAAGATGCCACAAAGGCCTAGAATCCGTCTAGGGTTCCAAGAACCCAAGAGTAACAACCTTCTTGCTTTCACCTCCACGAATCACCGTGGAGAACTCAAACCGATGCACCAAATGCAATGACAAGAACACCACAAAGATGCTCAAGTCCTTCTCTCTCAAATTCCAACAAAGCTACAAAAGCTATTGGGGGAATAAGAGAGGAAGAACAAATAAGAGGAGGAACACCAAATTTCTCCAAGATCTAGATCTAGTGGATTCCCCTCACAAAGAGAGGGATTTGATTGGTAGGAATGTAGATCTAGATCTCCTCTTCCTTTTCCCTCAAAAAGATTCAAGAAGCATAGGAGGAGTAGAGGGAAAGGGAAGCTCTCAAGGTCAACAATGGTGGAGAGCACAAAGGGGAAGAGGTAGCTGCCCAAGGAGGAAGAAGGAGGGCTTAAATACCCCCTCCCATCGAAATATGACTGTTTGGGTCAGCTCAGGCCGGATTTTCCGGGCCGGATATTTGCAAAATATCCGGGCCCCGAAAAACGGCTAAGGACATGAGAAAACTGCTCTCGGGATGGGGGCCGGACATTTGGCCGGATATTTGCCCGGATTTATCCAAAAACCGGATTTTTCCGGGGGGCCGGATTATCCGTCCCAAACTTGGGCCGGAATATCCGCCCCCCGAAAACTGGCAGAAACATCAAACTGAAACGGGCATAACTTTAGCATCCGGACTCCGATTTTGATGATCTTGGGCTTGTTTTAAAGCTAGGAACAAGCTCTACAAGATCATGCAGGAAACCATCATAGTCCAACAAGGGAGGATAGAAACAAATTATGAAAGGTTTGACCTATCTAAAAAAGACATACCGGTAAAACCTCCAATCTTGAAAATGCAACAAGTTGCCCGTGCAAAAACCATTCTTGATGAACTAGAGCTTGTCATGAGAATAAGCACAAGCTCTAAATCATCACATGGATAAGTGATACGTCTCCAACGTATCGATAATTTCTTATGTTCCATGCTACTTTATTGATGATACCTACATGTTTTATGCACATTATATGTCGTATTTACGCATTTTCTGGAACTAACCTATTAACAAGATGCCGAAGTGCCGGTTCCTGTTTTCTGCTGTTTTTGGTTTCAGAAATCCTAGTAACGAAATATTCTCGGAATCGGACGAAATCAACGCCCGGGTTCCTATTTTGCCCGGAAGCATCCGGAACACCCGAGAGCCGCGCAGGGGGGCCCTGGTGGGCCCAGATGACATGGTGGCGCGGCCCAGGCCCTGGCCGCGCCACCCTATGGTGTTGTCGCCTCGTTGACCCTCCTGCGCCGCCTCTTCGCCTATTTAAAGCCCCTGCATCGAAAACCCTTACAGAGGAAGCCACGATACGAGAAAAGTTCCAGAGCCGCCGTCATCGTGAAGCCAAGATCTGGGGGACAGGAGTCTCTGTTCCGGCACCCTGCCGGAGCGGGGAAGTGCCCCCGGAAGGCTCCTCCATCGACACCGCTGCCATCTCCACCGCCATCTTCATCACCGCTGCTGCTCCCATGAGGAGGGAGTAGTTCTCCATCGAGGCTCGGGGCCGTACCGGTAGCTATGTGGTTCATCTCTCTCCTATGTACTTCAATACAATAATCTCATGAGCTGCCTTACATGATTGAGATTCATATGATGATGCTTGTAATCTAGATGTCATTATGCTAGTCAAGTGGGTTTTACCTATGTGATCTCCGGAGACTCCTAGTCCCACGTGTGTAAAGGTGACGAGTGTGTGCACCGTGTGGGTCTCTTAGGCTATATTTCACGAAGTACTTATTCACTGTTATGAAGAGCGTAGTGAAGTGCTTATTTATATCTCTTTATGATTGCAATGTGCATCGTATCACAATTTATCTATGTGCTACTCTAGTGATGTGTTATTAAAGTAGTTCTATTCCTCCCCGCACGTGTGTAAAGGTGACGAGTGTGTGCACCGTGTTAGTACTTGGTTTATGCTATGATCATGATCTCTTGTAGATTGCGAAGTTAACTATTGCTATGATAATATTGATGTGATCTATTCCTCCTACATATGCATGAAGGTGACGAGTGTGCATGCTATGCTAGTACTTGGTTTAGTCTTTTGATCTATCTTACACTATAAGGTTACTTAAACATGAGCATTATTGTGGAGCTTGTTAACTCCGGCATTGAGGGTTCGTGTAATCCTACGCAATGTGTTCATCATCCAACAAAAGTGTAGAGTATGCATTTATCCGTTACGTTATGTGATCAATGTTGAGAGTGTCCACTAGTGAAAGTCTATTCCCTAGGCCTTGTTCCTAAATACCGCTATCACTGCTTGTTACTCGTTTCTATGCGTTACTACTGCTACGTTACTACCGCATGTTTACTTCCCGCAATATTACTACCATCAACCGCACGCCGGCCGAGCTATTTTACGGCGCCATACTACTGCTCATATTCATTCATACCACTTGTATTTCACTATCTCTTCGCCGAACTAGTGCACCTATTAGGTGTGTTGGGGACACAAGAGACTTCTTGCTTTGTGGTTGCGGGGTTGCATGAGAGGGATATCTTTGACCTCTTCCTCCCCGAGTTCGATAAACCTTGGGTGATCCACTTAAGGGAAACTTGCTGCTCGTTCTACAAACCTCTACTCTTGGAGGCCCAACACTGTCTACAAGAATAGAAGCACCCGTAGACATCAAGCACTTTTCACGGCGCCGTTGCCGGGGAGGAAAGGTAAAAGGTACTCACACTCCGGACCTCGGCTACTAAGCTATTTTCCGGCGCCGTTGTAAGTACTCAAAGCTATTTCCTTTAGACTCTGCAATTGCGACATTTGGTTTCTTGTTTACACTAGTTAGGCATAATGGAAAACAACAAAAATATGAGAGATCTTTATGAACTTTATCTTGAATTAGGACATGATGTGTTTGAAGAAAGAATTAAGAAACCCATGGAACTTTATATGCATGCTAATGGGAATGTTATTACTATGAATGCTTTGAACACCATTGTTGATAATGCTATGGAAAATTCTAAGCTTGGGGAAGCTGGCTTTGATGAGCATGATATTTTTAGTCCCCCAAGCATTGAGGAGAAAATTTACTTTGATGATACTTTGCCTCCCATTTATGATGATTATAATGATAGTAGTCTTTTGTTACCACCTGTTATGGAGGATAAATTTGATTATGATTACAATATACCTCCTATATTTGATAGCTACTTTGTTGAATTTGCTCCCACTACAATTAATAAGAATGACTATGCTTATGTTGGGAGTAGTAATTATTTTATGCATGAGACTCATGATAAGAATGCTTTATGTGATAGTTATATTGTTGAGTTTGCTCATGATGCTACTGAAAGTTATTATGAGAGAGGAAAATATGGTTGTAAAAATTTTCATGTTACTAAAACACCTCTCTATGTGCTGAAATTTTTGAAGCTACACTTGTTTTATCTTCCTATGCTTGTTACTTTGCTCTTCATGAACTTGTTTATTTACAAGATTCCTATGCATAGGAAGCATGTTAGACTTAAATGTGTTTTGAATTTGCCTCTTGATGCTCTCTTTTGCTTCAACTTCTATTTCTTGCGAGTGCATCATTAAAACTGCTGAGCCCATCTTAATGGCTATAAAGAAAGAACTTCTTGGGAGATAACCCATGTGTTTATTTTACTACAGCAATTTTTGTTTTGTTGAGTCTTGGAAGTTGTTTACTACTGTAGCAACCTCTCCTTATCATGTTTTTGTGCCAAGTAAAGTTTCTATGTTAAAGTTGATGTTATATTTGGGATCGCTGCGCAGAAACAGCATTGCTGTCTGTCACGAATCTGGGCACAG
Organism: Lolium rigidum; assembly: GCF_022539505.1. Classification (NCBI taxonomy): domain Eukaryota; kingdom Viridiplantae; phylum Streptophyta; class Magnoliopsida; order Poales; family Poaceae; genus Lolium; species Lolium rigidum. The sequence continues at coordinate 168,043,115 of NC_061514.1, forward strand.
TTCTCTGTAGAAAATTCTAAAAAATCTGCCAATTTACGAGCGTGATCCTCAGATATGTACAAAACTTTCATTAGTTTTGAGTTTTTCCATTTGAGCAAGTCTGGTGCCATATTTAAATTCGTCTTTACGGACTGTTCTGTTTTTGACAGATTCTGCCTTTTATTTCGCATTGCCGCTTTTGTTAAGTTGAATGAGTTTCTTTATTCCATTAACTTTCAGAAGTTTTGTGCAATGTCTAGAAGTGTTAAGAATGATTGTGTCACCTCTGAACATGTGAATTTTGATTATGCACTAACCCTCTAATGAGTTTGCTTGAAGTTTGGTGTGGCAGAAGTTTTCAAGGGTCAATAGAAGAGGGTGATATAATGTGATCGAGAAGAGTGAAAGGTCTAAGCTTGGGGATGCCCCGGTGGTTCATCCCTGCATATTTTAAGAAGACTCAAGCATCTAAGCTTGGGGATGCCCAAGGCATCCCCTTCTTCATCGACAACTTATCGGGTTTCTTCTAGTGAAACTATATTTTTATTCCGTCACATCCTATGTATTTTACTTGGAGCGTCTGTGTGCTTTTATTTTTGTTTTTGTTTTGTTATTTTAGTTCTCTGAATAAGTTCATCCTTGTGTGGGAGAGAGACACGCTCCGCTGGTTCGTATGAACACGTGTGTTCTTAGCTCATAATATTCATGGCGAAGTTTCTTCTTCGTTAAATTGTTATATGGTTGGAATTGGAAAATGCTACATGTAGTAATTGGTAAAATGTCTTGGATAATGTGATACTTGGCAATTGTTGTGCTCATGTTTAAGCTCTTGCATCATATGCTTTGCACCTATTAATGAAGAAATACATAGAGCTTGCTAAAATTTGGTTTGCATAATTGGTCTCTCTAAGGTCTAGATAATTTCTAGTATTGAGTTTGAACAACAAGGAAGACGGTGTAGAGTCTTATAATGTTTACAATATGTCTTTTATGTGAGTTTTGCTGCACCTGTTCATCCTTGAGTTTGCTTCAAATAACCTTGCTAGCCTAAACCTTGTATCGAGAGGGAATACTTCTCATGCATCCAAATCCTTGAGCCAACCACTATGCCATTAGTGTCCACCATACCTACCTACTACATGGTATTTCTCCGCCATTCCAAAGTAAATTGCTTGAGTGCTATCTTTAAACAATTCAAAAGTTATTACCTCTTATTTGTGTCAATGTTTTATAGCTCATGAGGAAGTATGTGGTGTTTTATCTTTCAATCTTGTCATTTACTTCGACGGACTTTCACAATGGACTAGTGGCTTCATCCGCTTATCCAATAATTTTGCAAAAAGAGCTGGCAATGAGGTTCCCAGCCTCAATTAATTAACTTGCATTAATAATTCTCTTCACATGTTTTGCTCTGATTCATCAAGTAAGCAACTTAATTTTGCAAATAGACACTCCTCCATGGTATGTGAATGATGGAAGGCACCCGAGGATTCGGTTAGCCATGGCTTGTGTAAGCAAAAGGTTGGGAGGAGTGTCATCCATAAATAAAGAAAAACTAAACTAAAGTACATGTGTAAACAAAAGAGAAGAGGGATGATCTACCTTGCTGGTAGAGATAACGTCCTTCATGGGAGCCGCTCTTGAAAGTCTGGTTGATGAGGTAGTTAGAGTGCCCACTACCATTCGTTGACAACAACAAACACCTCTCAAAACTTTATTTTTATGCTCTCTATATGTTTTCAAAATCAAAGCTCTAGCACAAATATAGCAATCGATGCTTTCCTCTTTGAAGGACCATTCTTTTACTTTTATTGTTGAGTCAGTTTACCTATCTCCTTCCATCCCAAGAAGCAAACACTTGTGTAAACTGTGCATTGATTCTTACATACTTGCTTATTGCATTTGTTATATTACTCTATGTTGACAATTATCCATGAGATATACATGTTACAAGTTGAAAGCAACCGCTGAAACTTAATCTCCCATTGTGTTGCTTCAATACCTCTACTTTGAATTATTGCTTTATGAGTTAACTTTTATGCAAGACTTATTGATGCTTGTCTTGAAGTACTATTCATGAAAAGTCTTTGCTTTATGATTCAGTTGTTTACTCATGTCATTACCATTGTTTTGATCGCTGCATTCATTACATATGTTTACAAATAGTATGATCAAGTTTATGATGGCATGTCACTTAAGAAATTATCTTTGTTATCGTTTTACCTCGCTCGGGACGAGCAGAACTAAGCTTGGGGATGCTGATACGTCTCCAACGTATCGATAATTTCTTATGTTCCATGCTACTTTATTGATGATACCTACATGTTTTATGCACATTATATGTCGTATTTACGCATTTTCCGGAACTAACCTATTAACAAGATGCCGAAGTGCCGGTCCTCGTTTTCTGCTGTTTTTGGTTTCAGAAATCCTAGTAACGAAATATTCTCGGAATCGGACGAAATCAACGCCCAGTGTTCCTATTTTGCCCGGAAGCATCCAGAACACCCGAGAGCCGCCGGAGGGGGCCCCGGTGGGCCCGGATGACATGGTGGCGCGGCCCGGGCCCCGGCCGCGCCACCCTATGGTGTCGTCGCCTCGTTGACCCTCCCGCGCCGCCTCTTCGCCTATTTAAAGCCCCCGCATCGAAAACCCTTACGAGAGGAAGCCACGATACGAGAAAAGTTCCGGAGCCGCCGTCATCGCGAAGCCAAGATCCGGGGGACAGGAGTCTCTGTTCCGGCACCCCGCCGGAGCGGGGAAGTGCCCCCGGAAGGCTCCTCCATCGACACCGCTGCCATCTCCACCGCCATCTTCATCACCGCTGTCGCTCCCATGAGGAGGGAGTAGTTCTCCATCGAGGCTCGGGGCTGTACCGGTAGCTATGTGGTTCATCTCTCTCCTATGTACTTCAATACAATAATCTCATGAGCTGCCTTACATGATTGAGATTCATATGATGATGCTTGTAATCTAGATGTCATTATGCTAGTCAAGTGGGTTTTACCTATGTGATCTCCGGAGACTCCTAGTCCCACGTGTGTAAAGGTGACAGGTGTGTGCACCGTGTGGGTCTCTTAGGCTATATTTCACGAAGTACTTATTCACTGTTATGAAGAGCGTAGTGAAGTGCTTATTTATATCTCTTTATGATTGCAATGTGCATCGTATCACAATTTATCTATGTGCTACTCTAGTGATGTGTTATTAAAGTAGTTCTATTCCTCCTGCACGTGTGTAAAGGTGACAGTGTGTGCACCGTGTTAGTACTTGGTTTATGCTATGATCATGATCTCTTGTAGATTGCGAAGTTAACTATTGCTATGATAATATTGATGTGATCTATTCCTCCTACATATGCATGAAGGTGACAAGTGTGCATGCTATGCTAGTACTTGGTTTAGTCTTTTGATCTATCTTACACTATAAGGTTACTTAAACATGAGCATTATTGTGGAGCTTGTTAACTCCGGCATTGAGGGTTCGTGTAATCCTACGCAATGTGTTCATCATCCAACAAAAGTGTAGAGTATGCATTTATCCGTTCTGTTATGTGATCAATGTTGAGAGTGTCCACTAGTGAAAGTCTATTCCCTAGGCCTTGTTCCTAAATACTGCTATCACTCGCTTGTTATCTGTTTCTATCGCGTTACTACTGCTACGTTACTACTGCATGTTTACTTCCCGCAATATTACTACCATCAACCGCACGCCAGCGAGCTATTTTCTCGGCGCCATACTACTGCTCATATTCATTCATACCACTTGTATTTCACTATCTCTTCGCCGAACTAGTGCACCTATTAGGTGTGTTGGGGACACAAGAGACTTCTTGCTTTGTGGTTGCGGGGTTGCATGAGAGGGATATCTTTGACCTCTTCCTCCCTGAGTTCGATAAACCTTGGGTGATCCACTTAAGGGAAACTTGCTGCTGTTCTACAAACCTCTACTCTTGGAGGCCCAACACTGTCTACAAGAATAGAAGCACCCGTAGACATCAATAAGATCCAAATAATAACCAAGAAAGATGATGCAAGGATGCAAAGGTTTGAGCTCTCTCCGAATGATACGATCGAGTTACTCACTCGAGAGCCCTCTTGATAGTACGGCAACTAAACTATAAACCGGTCTCCAACTACACTATGAGACCGGTGAGAAAGAAACCCTATGAAGAGCAAACCTTATACTTGCGCATTCCACTTGAGCTTGATGACGACGATCTTGACCTCAACAAGATGGAACGCCTTTCTTGCTTGTGCTTGCTTGACGAAGTCTTGTAGATTGCTCCCCCATAAACCACCATGGGAGAGCTTCTTCTTCGGCGCATCTTCACATATCCATGATCACCATATGGATGGCAAGACTCAAGCAAATGATCTCTTCGAGATGGCTCATCTTGAACTTGCACATCATTTCTTCATTCTTCATCATGTTGATGTCTTGAAGTAACTTGAGGGCTCACTTCATCTTCATCTTCAAGACATACTTGACACTTGATATCCTTCATCAATTTCTTCTTATTGCAACCTTGAAGCTAACATATGGTTCAAGAATTGCCTATGGACAACTCCTACAAATATAACTCAATGCAAACATTAGTCCATAGGGATTGTCATTAATTACCAAAACCACACATGGGGGCTCCATGCACTTTCAATCTCCCCCATTTTGGTAATTGATGACAATCTCTTTGAGAGGGTTTATATAAGGAATTTAAGTAAAAAATAAGTTGAATCTATAGAGCAAACTCCCCCATAATATATGCATGTGTGAATGATCTTGACTTTCATTGCATATATTGGCATTCAAAGCCTAGTGGAGTTTCCTCTAAATATTCAACTATGCAAAGCAACAAGATGCAATGCAATAAAGGCACATGCTTAAGCACAAAGCAAAGACATAACCAAATTCCCTTAAACCCTCCAAACTTCTCCCCCATTGGCACCAATTGCCGAAATGGGTGAACAATTTAGAAGGCAAATATAGTGAGAGATCCTCCATAGCGTGTGCATTTCTCATAATTTGAGTGGAATCAAATGCACATATCCAATTACGAATATTCGGAAGGAGTCACACCATAGATAGGATCAAAGATTGCAAAAAGATAACAAAGTCAAGAAGCTTCAACAAATGAAGCAAGCAACCAAATGAACCACAAAGAAGATACCAAAAGAAAGAAAGATATTATGATAAGATCAAGAAGATTGCTCTAAATAATATGAGGAAGCTCCCCAAGGTTTGTGCACAAAACAAGACAATTTGCATTGGAGTATAAAGTGCACAAACATGGAATCATCACTCCCATAATATCATTCAAAAACAAAATATACCAAGTGAATCAAACTCTAATGATCACCAAAAGATAGTGCTCTAAATTAAATGAGGAAGCTCCCCAAGGTACATGCATAAATTAAAATGTTGTATTTGAATACAATATGCATAGCATGGAATCCTCACTCCCTCATTACCATTTAAAACACAAACATTTGGAATAGATCATAGATAGAGAAATAAGCTTAACACTTGCAACAAACAAATAGTTGAGCAACAAGTAAGAGGCACCATTATAAAAAAGGCTCAACCAAGAGGATATGTGAAAGGCATGATAAAGCATATTATAAGACTATTACAAGGATGAGCAAAAAGCATCATCATAGTCTTCAATGAATTATATTGCTTAGCATGACCAATCAACACGCAATAAATAAATAAGATATCAAAAGGAGATGTATCATCTCTTATGTGTATAAGTTTCTCTAAGTAGGCAATATCACAAAGATATTTATCCACAAAGAAACATGCACACATAAAATAGATACGCAAGAAAAATAGTATGATATCCAAGACGAAGTCATGCAATATACCAATAAGAATTTTTGCTTAATAGCATGGCCAAAGGCTCAATTTTATCTTATTGTACATTCATGAACTTCAACCACAAACAACTAAAATACATCACAAATATCAACAAGGGATAGAAGATAGTTGGGATGCATTTGAGAAAGGCAACAAGTATCACAAACGGGGATACCAAAAGAAGTAACTAAATTTGCACTTTCATCTATATTGCACATGTGAGAGCCTTGAGGAATTGATATGCAACAAAATTGCTAGATATGCATAGTTGGGATGGATGAATCATGAGCATGATTTAAAATACTTCCCAACAAATGCACTCATCTCAAATTACTCACATTCACAATAAAGAGGTTTCATTAAGACTTTTGCAAGAAGCACAACATTTGCAAATCAAGAGATTCATGCCAAGATGCAACCATAAGGTTGGATACAACAAAAGTATGCATGAGAAGATACTTGTTACCAAGATAGCATTGGTGTGGATGTAGTAGATATGTGTTCGTTGATCATCCTATCTTGCCTCACGTTACCATTGAGTCACCACTTCTTTCCAAGAGTGAGACAAGCATTCAATGCATATCCATTGTACCTAACACAAAGGTAAGTACAAAAAGGTCCCCAAACTAATTGGGTCCGAAGTAGTTAAACACACTACAACATATAGGACAAACTCCACAATTCTATGTGCATATAGATATGAAATTGAATTTCATGCACATCTTAGTCAAATTATGATTTGATAGAGTTTACCCTATATATTGGATCAAAGAAAGTGACACATGCCATAAGATATACATATATTAAATATGCATGCACAATACATTCAAGAACCAAAGGAAGATACAATTTGGACAAAACACCAAATAAACCAAGAGACAATGGTTGTCCAAATTATATCAAAGAATCAAATCAACACAAGATTGACTCCAAAGACTTATCTCATTATAAGAAGCTAATTAAACCTAAGCACAAAGGAATGAGATAACCAACTCCCAAGAGAGAAAGGTTCCAACAAATAAACCAAACCCTCGACACTTTTTATGATGGCACAAAGTACCAAAAAGAAAATTTATGACTCCCAAAACCAAATTTTTGATAAAGATCAAGAGATGTTAAGCATTCTAACAAATATAGGAGAGCTCCCCCAAGATTAGTGCATTATCTAGGATTTTGCATATGAATACTAAATGCACAAAACTAGGATCATCACGCTACCTAAATCTACTAAAATGCTAAGAAAGTTTGAATAGACAAATTAGATCCATAAGATGCAAGGAAGACACATGGGAGTCAAAGCACAACACATTCATGGCAATAAATAAGACAATTTAAACACAAGAGCCAATGTAAATATGATCAATAAATTTCTACCCAATAATTGCAAATTGTCCTAGGACAAGAGGTATTAGGAAATATTTTCCGGTGGTATTTTGTAAGTATATGTAAGATCATTTTTACACCAAATAAAGCATATGGTAAAAGATAAGAGTTAACCAACATGCAAAGAGAGTTTCTTGATAGCTTCAATTAGTCATACCAAAATGCAAAGAAATTAATAGTATTCATAACAACATGCAAAGCAATTAATAGTATTCATACCAACATGCAAAGCAATTAATAGCATTCATACCAACATGCAAAGCAATTAATAGTATGACTTGAAGCACATGATTTTACAAAAATGTATTGAGGGACACATTGTGAAAAACCATGCCAAGAAAAACTTTCACAAATAAGATCCACAAAGATATTAGCAATGAAGCCATTTAAGCAAATTGGAACTTGTTTGAGAAAACATGTCACATATGAGAGACAATTTACAATATCAATTCTATGTGACACAACCTCAAATGTTCACATTTCCTAGGCTTGTAATATGCACAAAGCTTATTACTCCCCCATAATGTGATAAGGAATTTATTTTCACAAGAGGCAAATAAGATCCAACTAGAGATATTAATGGACATTAGAATTTGAATTTCTCATGAAGATGACATACCACATAGAGACTAGATAATCTTGCAATATCAATTCTAAGTGATATTCCTCATGTACACACATTGTTAGGATTGTGAAATTCCTAAAGGCATATCACTCCCCCAAAATGTTATAGTCCATTAATCTTTCATAAGAGCCATATAAGATACAACAAGATGCAAAGAGGCTCCAACACAAGCACAAATACATGGTGTGCAACCTAACATACATAGACTTGATTTCTCAAGAAAAACAAGTAGGATGCACAACATATACAAACACATGTTAGGAACAAAACTAACACATGCAAAGGGGCGAGTAACTTTCAATATAAATGAGTTGAGCACATGTTACCGCAAGGAGGAACATTGGGTGTATGATAGAAGTAAGATAACCAAAAGACTTGGCTTGAGATAATATAAATGATGAAGATCCCTTAATTCTTCATGATGTAGCCAAGTCTCCAATGCCCTCCAACAAGCACCTATTGATCAAGTTTTGGATTATTGGTCCCCAACTAAGTTGGGTCCTAAGAGGTTAGTCACAATAGGCTTGGCAACCCAAATGGTTCTTTTCTTGACACCACTTTGAGCACCAACAAATTTGGCAAACACATTGCCACCCTCATCCTTACGAAGAGAATAAACATCATCAACGGTGATAGAGTTGGATGAGGTACCAATAGTGCAAAAGGAGGAGATGTGGCCCTTCTCGCGGCATATGTAGCAAGTTCTTTTCTTCTCCTTCTTCTCACTAGATTTCTCCACAATGGGAGCATTGGCTTGATTCTTCTTGGGAAGTGACATTTCTTCAACTTGAGGTTGAATATGAGTTTGAGCTTGAGGCCGCTTCCCTTTTTGCTTCTTCTTCAAAGGGCAAGATCTAACATGGTGCCCTTCAATTTTGCACTTGAAGCAAACAATCTTGGCCGGGTCTTTGACTTGTACTTGGCCCTTGTTGTTGTTGTTGTTGTTGGACTTTTTCTTGTTGTTGGATTTTAATCCAAGTCCACTCTTGTCATTGGGGGATTGTTGCACACTTAACATCGTGTCAAGTTTGCATTTCCCTTCATGACTCTTTACCAAGTCATTCTTCAAAGAAGTGACTTGGGCCTTGAGCTCTTTGATTTCCTCTACATGGTTAGTAACAACACAAGTACTAGAGGAAGTAGAATCTTCATTGTTAGAGCAACAAGGCAAGGAAGATAATTCATCACAAGATTTAGCAATATTATGAGTGGATGAATTACTAGGACTAGCACATGGTAATATAGCATTTTGAGTAGTAGTGCTAGTATCCACATGAGGCTCACAAGGTGTTTCCTTTGATATGATAGCCTCATGAGCTAACTTTAGCCTATCATGAGAGGCTAGAAGATCCTCATGGGATCTAGAAAGCTTTCCATGATTTTCTTCCAATTTCCCATAATTGCTAGTTAGCAAATCAAGTTGAGCCCTTAGCTCAACATTCTCCTTCAAGGTAGATGCTTCACAAGAAGTAGAGTTAGTAGCACAAACATCATTATCAATAGCAATAGGAGAAGGCAAGTTGGCATGCACTTTTAGATAAGAAGCTTTAAGTTGCTCATGCGACTCGGTGAGTTTGGTGAGCGCACTCTCAATGACCCTTGAGCCCTTTTTGAGTTGCTCAAAATCCTCAAGGAGTTTAGCATTAACAAACACAAGCTTATCATTTTTTAGCTTTAGTTCATTTGCCATCTCAAGAGCTCTATCATGGTTTTCCTTTTCTCTAGACAATTCTAGAGCAAAGGTCTCCTCAAGAGCTTCCTTGATGGTTTGTTCTTCTTCAAGTTCATTCTTTAATGATGCGACATCATCGGCATACTCTCGTTCAAGAGCACCCTTTTTATCAATGGTGTTCTCATGCATCCAAATAAGTTTTTGGCTCTCAATGGCGGTAGTCAAGATTTCAAAGAAGTGAGTGCTAACAATTTTATCTTTGCAAATAACCTTGAATACGCTCTTACCCTTATCGCGTAGAGAGACAACCCAATCCTCTTCTTCATATTCATCCTCATCCTTATCACCACGAGACATATTAGGTTCCATGGTAGGAGGTACCGTGGAACCCTTGGCCATAAGGCATATATGAGGACCGTGAGATAAAGAGGAGGAGTTACTTGAGGCTCCTTTCAAGATCTTGTCTTGACCAATAGAATCTTTGGTTTCCTCTACATTGTTAGACACACAACAACTAGAGGAAATAGAAGCATTTTTATCATGGCCACAAGACAATGCAAGCATATCATCATTAGATTTATTCAAGCAACTTACACATGATATGCAAAGACTATCAACACAAGCATGTAAAACATTTCTAGTGCTAGATGTGTTTGAGTCCGTAGATGAAGCATTACAATGAGATAGAGATGAAGAATCATCAATAGTAAGCTCAATATCAACATTGCAATTTTCATCACCACTCACCATATCATTACCTTGTGTCTTACCATACTTGGGTGAAGTGGAAGAAGATGAGACCTCATCACGGCCGGAAGTGGAACCAATACAATCATCCTTAATAATATTGGACACATCATATTTATCTTGAATCTTTGTCCATAACTCATGAGCGCTCCAAAAAGGCAAGTATGGAAAGAGACCTACATCTCTCAAAGCATTCATAAGAACATAAGAAGCTTGAGAATTGAGATATAAATTTTTCTCATCCTCTAACGATAGATTTTGTGAATCCATAGGAGGAGAAAAACCTATATCTACAATTTTCTCCATATGAGGGTCAATGTCCCGAAAATGACTAAGCATGCAAATTTTCCAAACATCATAATTTGTGCCATCTAATATAAGAGTGTTATCGTGCACTAATCCTCTAGCCGACATCTTTACTCTCAAGGCGGTGAAGCCTAAGAATGAGAGACCTTGCTCCGATACCAATTGAAAGGACACGGATGTCGCCTAGAGGGGGGGTGAATAGGCGATTTAAAACTTTTACGAGATGGGCTTAACAAATGCGGAATAAAACTAGCGTTTACTTTGTCAAGCCCAAAGCCTATATACTATGGTTCACCTATGTGCACCAACAACTTATTCTAAGCAAGAGTTCACCTATGTGTACCAACAACTAATGCTAAGCAAGACAAGCAACTTATGTGATAGCACGATATATATATAACTTCAAGCACGATGGCTATCACAAAGTAAAGTGCATAAGTAAAGAGATCGGGTATAGGAATAACCGAAGTGACGTGGAGACAACGATGTAGCCCGAAGTTCACACTCTTGTGAGTGCTACTCTCCGTTGGAGCGGTGTGGAGGACAAGTCACCCCAAATGCACGAGGGCCACCGTATTCTCCTCGAGAATTCCCACCAAAAGGGATGTCCTCGATCCACTATGGGACCTTAGGAAGGTCACCGAACTCGCACAAAGCTTGGGGCTATCTCCACAACTTAATTGGAGGCTCCCAACAAATTGCCACAAAGGCCTTGCCCTTGAAGATTCTCCACAACTTAATTGGAGTCCCCAAGAACACCACAAAGATGCCACAAAGGCCTTGCCCTTGAAGATTCTCCACAACTTAATTGGAGTCCCCAAGAACACCACAAAGATGCCACAAAGGCCTTGCCCTTGAAGATTCCCCACAACTTAATTGGAGTCCCCAAGAACACCACTAAGATGCCACAAAGGCCTAGAATCCATCTAGGGTTCCAAGAACCCAAGAGTAACAACCTTCTTGCTTTCACCTCCATGAATCACCGTGGAGAACTCAAACCGATGCACCAAATGCAATGGCAAGAACACCACAAAGATGCTCAAGTCATTCTCTCTCAAATTCCAACAAAGCTACAAAAGCTATTGGGGGAATAAGAGAGGAAGAACAAATAAGAGGAGGAACACCAAATTTCTCCAAGATCTAGATCTAGTGGATTCCCCTCACAAAGAGAGGGATTTGATTGGTAGGAATGTAGATCTAGATCTCCTCTTCCTTTTCCCTCAAAAAGATTCAAGAAGCATAGGAGGAGTAGAGGGAAAGGGAAGCTCTCAAGGTCAACAATGGTGGAGAGCACAAATGGGAAGAGGTAGCTGCCCAAGGAGGAAGAAGGGGGGCTTAAATACCCCCTCCCATCGATTGTCGTCTTCTCCTAATTGTGCTTCATTGTTGGATCTTGTGAGCTGCCTAACATGATCAAGATCAACTATCTGTAATACTATATGTTGTGTTTGTCGGGATCCGATGGATCGAGAATACTATGTTATGGTGATTATCAATCTATTACCTATGTGTTGTTTATGATCTTGCATGCTCTCCGTTATTAGTAGAGGCTTTGGCCAAGTTTTTGCTCTTAACTCCAAGAGGGAGTATTTATGCTCGATAGTGGGTTCATGCCTCCATTAAATCTGGGACAAGTGATGTAAAGTTCTAAAGTTGTGGATGTGTTGTTGCCACTAGGGATAAAACATTGATGCTATGTCTAAGGATGTAGTTGTTGATTACATTACGCACCATACTTAATGCAATTGTCTGTTGCTTGCAACTTAATACTGGAAGGGGTTCGGACGATAACCTGAAGGTGGACTTTTTAGGCATAGATGCATGCTGGATAGCGGTCTATGTACTTTGTCGTAATGCCCTAATTAAATCTCACTATATTTATCATATATATGCATTGTTATGCCCTTTTCTATTTGTCAATTGCCCGACTGTAATTTGTTCACCCAACATGCTTTTATCTTATGGGAGAGACACCTCTAGTGAACTGTGGACCCCGGTCCTATTCTTTACATCACATACAATCTACTGCAATTGTTCTTTACTTTTCTTCGCAAACAATCATCTTCCACACAATACGGTTAATCCTTTGTTAAAACAAGCCGGTGAGATTGACAACCTCACTGTTTCGTTGGGGCAAAGTACTTTGGTTGTGTTGTGCAGGTTCCACGTTGGCGCCGGAATCCCTGGTGTTGCGCCGCATCACATTTCGCCACCATCAACCTTCAACGTGCTTCTTGACTCCTACTGGTCCGATTAAACCTTGGTTTCTTACTGAGGGAAACTTGCCACTGTGCGCATCATACCTTCCTCTTGGGGTTCCCAACGGACGTGTACATCTACGTGCATCAAGCAAATTTCTGGCGCCGTTGCCGGGGAGATCAAGACACGCTGCAAGGGGAGTCTCCACTTCCCAATCTCTTTACTTTGTTTCTGTCTTGCTTTATTTTATTTACTACTTTGTTTGCTGCACCTAAACAAAACACACAAAAAATTAGTTGCTAGTTTTACTTTATTTACTGTCTTGCTCTCTATATCAAAAACACAAAAAAATTAGTTACTTGCATTTACTTTATCTAGTTTGTTTTATTTACCGTTGCTAAAATGAATACCCCTGAAAATACTAAGTTGTGTGACTTCACAAACACAAATAATAATGATTTCTTATGCACACCTATTGCTCCACCTGCTACTACAGCAGAATTCTTTAAAATTAAACCTGCTTTACTGAACCTTGTTATGAGAGAGCAATTTTCTGGTGTTAGTTCTAATGATGTTGCTGCCCATCTTAATAATTTTGTTGAACTTTATGAAATGCAAAAGTATAAGGATGTAGATGGTGATATTATTAAATTGAAATTGTTTCCTTTCTCATTAAGAGGAAGAGCTAAAGATTGGTTGCTATCTTTGCCTAAGAATAGTATTGATTCATGGACTAAATGTAAGGATGCTTTTATTGGTAGATATTATCCTCCCGCTAAAATTATATCTTTGAGAAGTAGGATAATGAATTTTAAGCAATTAGATACTGAACATGTTGCTCAAGCATGGGAGAGAATGAAATCTTTGGTAAAGAATTGCCCAACCCATGGATCGACTACTTGGATGATCATCCAAACCTTCTATGCAGGACTAAATTTTTCTTCGCGGAATTTATTGGATTCAGCTGCTGGAGGTACCTTTATGTCCATCACTTTGGGGGCGGCTACAAAGCTTCTTGATGATATGATGATAAATTACTCGAATGGCACACGGAAAGAGCTCCACAAGGTAAGAAGGTAAATTCTGTTGAAGAAACCTCTTCCTTGAGTGATAAAATTGATGTGATTATGTCTATGCTTGTGAATGGTAGATCTAATGTTGATCCAAATAATGTTCCTTTAGCTTCATTGGTTGCTCAAGAAGAAAATGTTGATGTGAATTTCATTAAAAATAATAATTTCAACAACAATGCTTATAGGAACAATTCTGGTAATAACTATAGGCCATATCCTTCTGCTAATGGTAATGGTTATGGTAATTCTTATGGGAATTCTTACAACAATAATAGGAGTGTACCCCCTGGTCTTGAAGCCATGCTTAAAGAATTTATTAGTACACAAACTGCTTTTACCAAATCTGTTGAGGAAAAGCTTGATAAAATTGATATTATTGCTTCTAGAGTTGATAGACTTGCCTCCGATGTTGATCTATTAAAATTGAAAGTTATGCCTAATGAGGATATTGATAATAAGATTACTACTACAGCAAATGCCATCCAAGTTAGAATTAATGAGAATATAAGATTAATGGCTGAATTGCGTGCTAGGTGGGATAGAGAAGAAAATGAAAAACTAGCTAAAGAGAATAATGTAGCTAAAGTTTGGACTATTACCACCATTAGTAATGATAATGATTCACATGTTGCTGCACCTCCTACTATCAATGGTAAAATAATTGGTGTTGATAATGTTTCTACTCCTAGTGCAAAGCGTACAAAACTGCCTGAAATTGCTAAAACTGCTGAAACTGCTTGTGATAAAACTGCTGAAATTTTTTCCAACCTTGGGGACAATGATCCCAGTGTTGTAGCTCATAATGATTTAGATTTTGATGATTGCCACATCTCTGAAGTTATAAAGCTCTTACAAAAACTTGCTAAAAGTCCTAATGCTAGTTGACAAAGGTTTAATTTGTCAATGCCTACAGATTGTAGACTAGGGTTTTGTTAGAAGTAGAGGGCAAGTAGATCTCGAAGGTTTCAGCCGAAAAGTATTCTACGATTGTAAAACTAGGGTTATGTTGACAGTAGATTCGATCCTTTCTTTGTCCCTCGACTCCGCCTTATATAGAGGGTGGAGCCGAGGGTTTCGTAATACACAAGTTACAGAGTTCGGGAGGGTTTCGTACCCACCTCGTAAGATTACAAATCTCTATCTTTCCTAATACAAATTATCTTTCCTTAACACTAAATAGGCTTCCGAGTCTTCTCATTCTTCGAGTCCTGGGCCTTCAGTAAACCCCGGGTACCATCTTTGGCAGGCCCATTGGGGATGCCTATGTCAGTAGCCCCCGAGATTTTTCTTGAATCGAAGAATCAGGGAAAATCTCCAACTTTACTCATTACATAATCTTTCGATATGCAAATACTATTTTGTACAGGGATAACGGTAGTTGGGGCTAGTTCATCTGACGAATCAGGTACTAGTTAACTGCTCTAGTGGCAATCTGCAAAAACCTACTTCAAGATCACGTCCCTGGACATGATCTCGGGATACTGGCGCAAACTTCGACAGGTGCCGCTTAAGGTCTTATCATTCTGTCGAGTCCCAGTCATATTTTATCGGGTACCTAACGCGTCCATTAGGATTTTTCTTCGTATCTGTTGATACGGAAAAAAGTAGCAGTCCGCCGTCAGAGACGGTGCCACGCCGCTCGAACGGATCCGGGGTCTTACCTTCGCAAAGTTTTGCGGCATTCAGAGATTTATTCGCGACTTTTAGCGCTCTGATAATATATTGTCGAGTGCTTTTCGGCTGTTGGAATAGCACATTTTATCGAGTCATATTTGATGACTTATTTTGTCTTCCCGATGGGAGTATATGTAGAGTTATTTGTGTAACTCGAAATATACTCACTTCTATTTTTCCTTTTGATAAAAATTCATCGGGCACGCGAACAGCGTTCCCGATGGGAGTAGCCCCCGAGGCTACAGCCAAGAACTTGTGCTTGGGTGTAGGCTCCACGGATTAGTATCCTTTGCCGCTATATTTATAATCCTTCTCGATATTTTTCTATTTATCGGGTGCGCGACCAGCGCTCCCGATGGGAGTAGCCCCCGAGGCTATGAACAAATGCTTGCATTTGGTCATAGGCTCTTGCCATTTCTATCTTGTCATACTCGAAGTTTTCTATTTTTCCAAAGTAGCCCCCGAGCATTTGGGCAAAAACTTGTATTTGAACAAAGGCTCCCGAAATAACCTTGCGTGTCGATAATCTCTCCAAGCTTCATAGTCGAGCTTTTCTTTTACCTTGATGACGTCGTTGCTGATGATAGCCACGATTTCTGTTTTGGAAACATGCGAGAACCGTTTCTCTCACTGCCTTGTGGGTCCAAATTCCTTATCTGATTGACACGTCGTGCAAGTGGGGGACACATGTTCTCCACTTTTTCTGGCACACGTTCCGTAACCTCTTCAATGTTAAAGTACTTTTTTACCCTTGTATTTACGTGGTTATCATCTGCCACATACTTTTTCCATCCAACGGTCCGCCGCTTCACCGCACCTCTATATAAGGTCTTCTTCTTCGTCGTCTAAATTTTTAGCGGTATTTGAAGATTTCTCTTCTTTCTCCTTCTTCTTTATTTTTACTGGCTTTGTTGATCTCTCGCTTATTTCTTCCCAAAACACGTCTGGAGGGATCGCAAGGCATCGTGACCCGATGTTTGCAAGAACATCGGCTTCATCGTTACTCAGCCTGCTGATGTGATTTACCTCGCATCCATCAAACAATTTTTCCAGCTCATTGTACACCTCCTTGTATGCTATCATACTTTCGTTGACTGCATCACATTGGTTCATAACTTGCTGTGCCACCAATTGTGAGTCGCCGAAGATTTTCAATCGAGTTGCACCGCAAGCTTTCGCCATCCTCATCCCGTGTATGAGAGCTTCATATTCTGCTTCGTTGTTAGACGCGTTTGGGAACGTCATCCGTAGGACATATTTCAACTTGTCGCCTTCAGGTGATACCAATATCACGCCTGCTCATGCTCCTTCCAACCTTTTGGACCCGTCAAAGTTCATAGTCTAGGTTCTCGATAAATCTGGAGGTCCTGTGTTTTGTAGCTCCATCCACTCTGCGACGAAATCCGGTAAAACCTGTGATTTTATTGCCTTTCTTTTTTTCATATGTGATGTCCCGAGGGGAAAGTTCTATTCCCCAAAGGGATACACGACCCGTAGCTTCTGGGTTGTTCAATATATTTGACAAAGGAGCTTCATTGACCACTATTATCGGGTGCACCGAAAAATAGTGTCGCAATTTTCTTGCTGTCGTGAATACTCCATACGCCGGTTTCGATATTGCGGGTACCGCTGTTTTGAAGGCGACGATACTTCGCCGATGAAATATACTCGGCCTCTCGAACTCCGTGAAGCTTTCCTTCTTCTTCTCTCTCGACTACCAGAACCGTGCTGACCACTTGAGGTGTGTCTGCAATGTATAAGAGGAGGGGTTCTTTATCTTTAGGCACCACCAGGATTGGTGGTGTCGAAATTGTCCGCTTGAGGTTCTCGAAGGCCCTATCTGCTTCCTCGTTCCATTGAAATTTTTCCCCTTGTTTGACCAATGCGTAGAACGGCAGCGCTTTTTCTCCTAGCCTGGCGACGAATCTGCTTAAAGCTGCGACTCGCCCCGTTAGCTGTTGTATTTCTTTCAACTTTATTGGCTTTCTCATGGTAACTATGGCCTGGATTTTTTCGGGATTAGCTTCAATCCCTCTTGCTGATACTAAGAACCCGAGAAGTTCTCCTGCAGGAACTCCAAAAGAGCACTTTATCGGGTTCAGCTTGATGCAGAACTTGTCGAGGTTGTCGAAGGTTTCCTTTAAATCTTCGATCAGAGTTGATCCTTTCTTTGATGTTATCACGACATCGTCAATGTAGACTTGCACATTTTTCCCAATCTGTGTTGCTAGGCACTTCTGCATCATCCGCTGATATGTTGCTCCCGCGTTTTTCAAACCAAAGGGCATTGTTTTGTAGCAAAACACGCCGTAAGGTGTTATGAACGCTGTCTTGGCTTCATCTTCTTCCTTTAATCTGATCTGGTTATAACCGGAGTACGCATCCAAGAAGGAAAGACGTTCGCATCCTGCCGTGGAGTCGATGATTTGATCGATCCTTGGGAGGGGAAAGTGATCCTTAGGACAATGTTTATTGAGACACGTGAAGTCGACGCACATGCGAAGGACTATCGTGTGTTTTTTCGGCACCATCACTGGGTTAGCTACCCACGTGGCTTCTGTAGATATTTCTTTGATAAAACCAGCATCTTTGAGTCGATCTATTTCTGATAACATGGCTTTGCGGCTAGGTTCCGAAAAACGCCGCAAAGGTTGCTTGATTGGTCTTGCGAGAGGATCCAAGTTGAGGTGGTGCTCGGCAAGTTCCCTGGGTACTCCTGGCATGTCAGCTGGACACCATGCGAAGACTTTCTAGTGCTCACGGAGGAACTCGACGAGCGCGCTTTCCTATGCGATATCCATGTTTGTTGCGATGGATGTCGTTTTCTTTGGGTCTGTCGGGTGGATCTGTACCTCTTTTGAATCTTTGGTTGTGTTGAAAGTTGGCTCCTTCGAAGACCTCCCTACTTCTGGCAGCACATCATAATCAGTGAACCTTGGCGCCGTATATTCTGCTTGCATCCCGAAAGTTTCTGACAGTCGATGAAAATCCTTGTCGCATTTATCGGATAACGCGAAGCTTCCCTTGATTGTAATGGGTCCCTTGGGTCCGGGCAACCTCCACAATAGATACGTATAATGTGGTACCGCCATAAACCTGGCGTATGCTGGTCGTCCCAACAAAGCGTGATACTGCGACGGAAAATCCACAACTTCGAACTCCGCATTCTCTATCCCGTAGTTTTCTCGGGTTCCAAACCGAACGTCGAGGTTGATCTTGCCCAATGGATAACTTGGCTTCTCTGGTGTAATCCCATGGAAACGTGTTTCAGTTGGTTTCAAGTTTGCCAGGGATATGTTCATCTTCCTCAATGTATCTGCATACATAAGGTTTAAGCTGCTGCCGCCATCTTATGAAAACTCTCGACACGTCAAAACCAGCAATTACTGCGGGTAAAATGAGTGCCGATTGTCCTGGTCGAGGAACTTGCTGTGGATGATCCGCGATTGTGAAGCCAATATCTTGCCCTGACCAATTTAGGTACTCGACTGTTGGCGGAGGCATCTTTTCTGCCATGAACACTTGTCGTGAGATTACCTTCTGCGCCCTGTTGGATGGCCTAGCTTTCTGAATCATCGAGACCGCACCATTGGAGTTAGGATCAACATATGGAGGTGGGTGTGGTGCTGCCGCTATTCTGAGCTGGTGCCGATTTTCGTCCGTGACTGCGGGAGGAGGTGGAAGGTGGATCTCGCTCCTTGGCCCTTGGGGGTTTCTGTTTGCTGCTTGGGCATTTGCGATGCCTGCGGCTCGCAACATTGCTTGAAAATTTCGGCAGTCTTTCTGGAGATGTCCTGACTGCCTCTTGATACGTCTCCAACGTATCGATAATTTCTTATGTTCCATGCCACTTTATTGATGATACCTACATGTTTTATGCACATTATATGTCATATTTATGCATTTTCTGGAACTAACCTATTAACAAGATGCCGAAGAGCCGATTGTCTGTTTTCTCGCTGTTTTTGGTTTCAGAAATCCTAGTAAAGAAATATTCTCGGAATTGGACGAAACTTTCGCCCGGGGTCCTATTTTTGCACGAAGCTTCCGGAAGACCGAAGACCTAACGAAGTGGGGCCACGAGGTGGCCG
>NC_061514.1:168062819-168073337 GCF_022539505.1 Lolium rigidum
TATTGAAAGGCGTGAGAAGCCAGCGGAATTCACTCCAGAAGAGCTGAAGGAACAGCTTGATAGGGTTAGAGATGTGATATCAGGCAAGCTTCAGAAGAAAAGGAAACGTGAGGACGGTTAGTGTTGGAGCCGTAGGTCATGCTTGTGGGACTTGCCATACTGGGAAGATCTAAAGCTGAGGCATAATCTCGATGTAATGCACATCGAGAAAAACATCTGTGACAATCTAATTGGTACTTTCATGAACATACAAGGCAAGACAAAGGACACTGTGAATTCACGGCTTGATTTGGAAGATATGGGCATAAGAGGTGACTTGCATTTGCAGCTGTTTCAGCTGACTCTTTTGAGATGCCACAGCGTGGTATACAATGAGTAAACAAGAAAAAATTGCATTTTGTGAATTCATAAAAGCTGTGAGGTTTCCGGATGGGTGCAGCGTCTAACATATCCAAGTGTGTGTGCTGTCGATAAGTGCAAGCTTCAAGGGCTGAAGACCCATGACTGTCATATATTGCTTCAAAGGATCTTACGAGCTGGCTGCGAGGAACAATCCATGAAGACATATATGAAGCGGTTCTTGAGCTTGGAAATTTCTTCGAGAGAGTCGTCTTGCAAAACACCGAAGAGAGACGTTCGGAGACAGACTTGAAAAGGAAATCGTAGTTATTCTTTGCAAACTTGAGAAGATCTTCCCCCATCTTTCTTCGACGTGATGGTGCATTTGGCCATCCATTTACCAAAAGAGCCAAGGCTTAGAGGCCCAGTGCATTACGGTTGGATGTACCCAGTCGAAAGAAGGTTGCTAACATTGAAGCGTTATGTCCGGAACAATGCCAGGCCGGAGGGATCGATTGCCGAAGCATATATTGTTGATGAGTGCCTGACATTTTGCTCGAGATACTTCGACGATGTTGAAACAAGATTCAACCGTCCAAGCAGAAATCCGGAGCGGGATGATTCACATATTGGTGATGTGTCTGTTTTCAAACACGGTGTGAAATTTATTGGAGCCTCTCAATATTTGTTTGCAGGTGATGACTATGACAACATGGTGTGGTATGTGCTCCGAAGTTGCCCTGAGGTTGATCCATACATCGAGTACGTTTCTCTTCATCCCCATATATAGATAGGTTATTGCAGCCTCTCAAAATAATAATTAGGATCTATTTTCTGTTGCCATTCCGACTGTGCAAACAAGAGTTGAACCAACGAGGTGGTCGGATCAATGTTGATAGATGGCTTGCCAAGAACTTTGCTAGATGGTTTCGGACTCATGTGAGATCTTTAGCTGGTTTATTTCCGAAGATTGGAAAAGTTCATGATATAAATTTGCTTGTGTGTGTTACTCACCCCCTGGTTGATTTTTTGCAGATTGGGAAAATGCGAAATGATGTACGTCCCGATCTCTATGCTTTGGCGTGCAAACCGAGACTTTAGAGTGAGACTATATTCGCATGTGTTGTTGACAGTGTTCGGTACCATACTGTTGACCGCGAGAAGAACAGAAAGACACAAAATAGTGGAATCGTTTCTGAGGGAGATCATGATGGGAACAGCATTGACTTCTTTGGTCAGCCCAAATCCATCATCAGATTGCAATACAACTCCAGCGGTGGCATCCATCGGTCAGTTGTCCTCTTCCGGTGTGACTGGTTGTTAACACAGAAAAGTTTCGGTACAAGAATGATCCTTTCCTTCTGACATCACAAGCAACCAAGGTCTTTTATGTGCCAGACACCAAGTTGAAAGGAAAATGGTAAGTTGTGCAGAAATTTCACCATAGACATCTATGGAGTGTAAAAGAAAATGAACAGGGACCCGGTGTTGTTGTACTATCATATCAAGATGAAGATTCCAGTCAAGTTCCTGTGCAAGAAAAAGAAGGCACTGCACGGAGTAGGACGAGAAGCGACCAGGAACGTGTGCTACTTGAAAAAGTCATTGTGGACAAACTGAAGAAACGGAGCAAGGAGGTTCTTCCTGAAGAAATCGAGGAGGTTGATGAGACAATGTATCAATATTGCACTGATGATGATGATGATGGAGGAAATAGGACTAGGAATCGTCCAGTTTCCGAAGAAGATGAATAGAGTTTGGCCCAGAATTTATGTTTGTGTAATGTTAGTTTATTTCAGATTGTGTGTCAGGTTGTTTGGCCCAGAATTTATGTTGAACATGCCAGCTTGTTTTTCCCAGAATTTATGTTGAATATGTCAGCTTTTTGTTCCCAGAATTTTTGCCCATTTTTTTGGGGAATCCATGCCCAATTTTTTCAATGCATGGCTGACGCCGGCGACCATATATGGGCGGCGCCGCCGTGCATGGCTGACGCCGGCGACCATATATGGGCGGCGCGATGTGCAAAAGGAGTTGCTACACATTTTCAACAGAACTCATTTTCAACAGAACACATTTTCAACTGAACAGAATTGCACACATACATAGACATGGTTCAAATTCAGGAACTAAACACTGTGGCACGAACAGACAAATGGTTGGAATTACAACACAATAACTCTAGCATATACTCTAGCTTCTTCTCCTCCTGACCAACAGATCAATGAATTCACCCTAATTTCAGTTCCTACACATCACCCGGGTACAACGAGATGACAAAAGCTACGAGATAACACCCAAACCATGAAGCCTCTCATTTTCTTTGGTTCGGGGTTGCTCTGTTTCCTTGCGACAAGCGGAAACTTTTCTTCCTGGAGCCTCTCAATTTCTACTCGGAGCCTCTCAATTTCTTCATCTCGATCCCAAACGAGCATCACGCCGATCACGAACTAATTCTTTGTGATGTTCATCCGGCGGATCATCAATCCACGTAAACACTCTACACCCTATTCCACCAGCAATCGACGAGATGAAGAACAAAAGAGGATAAATAAGCCATAGTAGAAAAGAAAATTCATAAGACGGCGGGCTCCAGGAAATTCAGAATGGGGGGGCGTGCTCAAAGACTAACCGAGCGAATTTTACAGTTCCGGTATCTTCTCCCAGGATTTGGATCACTCGAAGAAATCCATTGCGGCATCTTCTCACCACAGTCACAGACGTCGGCGGGCTCATAATCGAATGGCCGCTGCCGATACGGGATGGGCGTGCCCGGCCGCCGGCGGCGACTAGACGACGCTCCTGACCTAGAAGAACTGCCCGAGCAGGTTGGGAACCGTAGATGCGCCGCCATGCGAGCTGTCAGAGGATGAACCCTAGATGCACCTGGTCGGAGGGATTTTGGTCGAGGAGGAGCGGTTCGACCGCACCTGTTTTGAAGAAAACTTATTAGTCTATCATGTGTATATACATGGACAACCCTACTTGTGTCAACAACACTATTGTAGCAAAGCGGTAGGGAGTGGTAGTGAGGCAGCGCCAGGTCGAGGGTTCGAGTCCCCGCAAGCGCAATTTTTTGCCAGTTATTTCCAACCCCGGATGGGCCGTCGGGCCAGCAATTCAACCACCGGATGGGCCGTCGTGCTAGCAATTCAACCACCATATACATTAGGGTAGGCCAGCAGCCTAGTAGAGGACAGCCGAAAAGAGGATGATATCACCAGCAGCCCATTAAAATGGTGGACGCAACAGAGAAAAAAAATTACAAGACGCCTTGGTCCCACAAGTATCAGTTGGTCCTACATGTCAGTTAGTTCAAGCCAGTTGCTTCTAGTGACACGTGTGAGGCGCGTGGGACCCGAAAAGGGACACATAGGCAAAATGGATGACATGGCAGCCAAACACATACCATTGTATTGAGCCAAATGCCAATGACGTTATTGATTTGTCGCAATCGGCAGTGGAAAAACGTCGTAGGCCACTTACTTTTGCTAATGACGTTTTGGCCTAAATTTCCAATGACGTTTTTGCCCAATAACGTCACGATTTTCTAGGGTTTCGCCCCCCCGGAGTGGCCAAGGACGGTCAAAGCTAGGAACGTCATAAAGTTATGACATTTTGATTTCCAGTCATAAAAAAAACGTCATATTATGGCAGCTTTCTTGTAGTGACGCCTCCGCCTCCCGGCGCTCCTCGCTGAGCCCTCCAACGTCTTCACCGCCATCTCCATCACCAACTCCTCATTGTATTCAGTGGTCCATCCTCTCACAAACCTCTGTACCGCCCTATGTATACATGGTGTTTGATGCTATAAGTTATAATCCTATGATCTATGTCATGTTGCCATAGTTTATTTGTTCTTTGATTGATTGGTTGTTTCTCTTTGGTTCATTAGAGTTGTATGTTGATATGTTACCGTCCTTGGTGCCCATTATA
Source organism: Lolium rigidum (assembly GCF_022539505.1). Taxonomy (NCBI): domain Eukaryota; kingdom Viridiplantae; phylum Streptophyta; class Magnoliopsida; order Poales; family Poaceae; genus Lolium; species Lolium rigidum. The sequence continues at coordinate 168,067,095 of NC_061514.1, forward strand.
TTTGTGCGCGCATGGATCAAGCACCATAGGGCTGGTAGTACTTGTATACTAGAAGGGGGAGTTCTGTAGGAGTGACAGAAACCTAAGGACGCGAACCGGATAGTTGCATGTATGGGAGTAAGAGGACCATTTACTTAAGGCTATGGTTGGGGAAACCTTAATGCTTGCTAGTATTTACGAATGTTTGCTAGCAAGCCAATCATATAGTACTTGTAATCCTGGAGGGAGAGCATGTATATTTAGCCTCTCCTACATAGAAAGCTGCATCGAAGACATTGAACCCAAGATCTTCACTAATTGATCTTGGACAAAGCCACCACTATTACCACCACCTTTCCACACTCATGGTACTGTTAGTTTAGTTTGTTTTATTGTTGCAGCACTAACATTTATTCCGTGTATTTTATTGTTCTGCAAAGTCACCTCTCATACCCGTTATCGCTCTAGTTTTATTTCCTAGATATTGCAAACGCTTAGTGTGTGTAGAGTTGTATCAGTGGTTGATAGAACTTGAGAGAATGTTTATCCTACCTTTAGATCCTCGTTGGGTTCGACACTCTTACTTATCGAAAAGGCTACACGCGATCCCCTATACTTGTGGGTTATCACCCAACGAGGAGCAGAAGGTGTTGATGAGCAGTTTCAATGAAGGATTCTCTGTAAACACTAGCAAACGGGTTTTCAGGGGTATTTGATACTGCAAATAAATAAAATGCGAGTAAATAAAAGGCGGCAATAATAATTGCAGCAAGTGGCCCAATCTTTTTTAGCACAAAGGACAAGCCGGTTGTTCTACTTATATCGACCAAACGTTTCTGAGGACACACGGGAGGTTTTATGTCAAGTGCTTTCGCGTCGCATCCGTGAATAATCTCTATTGGTATGGTAAGTGTTGTGTGGGTGAACCTATGCTAATGCACTACCCTTACTAGGATAATACATACTTGTGATTAAACCCTTGCAAGCATCCGCAACTACAAGAAGGTAATTAAGATAAAATCTAACCACAGCCTTAAACTCTGAGATCATACGCTCCCTCATGCAATGGTTTCCTAACGAGGGTTCGGGTTTACGTCAGCTCGGCAACCCCGCAATTAGTAGCCAAATACACGATGCATTCCCCTAGGTCCATAAAGGCGAAGTATCATGTAGTCAACGTTCACATGATACTGATGTCTACGGGTGCTTCTATTCTTGTAGACAGTGTTGGGCCTCCAAGAGCAGAGGTTTGTAGAACAGCAGCAAGTTTCCCTTAAGTGGATCACCCAAGGTTTATCGAACTCAGGGAGGAAGAGGTCAAAGATATCCCTGTCATGCAACCCTGCAACCACAAAGCAAGAAGTCTCTTGTGTCCTCAACACACCTAATAGGTGCACTAGTTCGGCGAAGAGATAGTGAAATACAGGTGGTATAAATAAGTATGAGCAGTGGCAACGGCACCAGAAAAGTGCTTTGCCCGGGACGAGTAAACAAGCGATAGTAACGCAGTAAAACAAGTAAACAAGCAGCGATAGCGATATTTGGAACAAGGCCTAGGGATTACACTTTCACTAGTGGACACTCTCAACATTGATCGCATAATAAATAACTCTTTCTCATATGTGCTATATACACTCTTTTGTTGGATGACAAACACCAGTCGTTGTGTAGGGCTACAAGAGCACCTCAATGCCGGAGTTAACAAGCTCCACAACATTTGATGTTCATATTTAAATAACCTTAGAGCATAATAGATCATTGCAAAATAAACCAAGAACTAACATAGCGCACACACTGTCCACATTACACTATGAAGGAGGAATAGATCACATCAATACTATCATAATGATAATTAACTCCACAATCTACAAGAGATCATGATCATAGCCTACGACAAGAACCACACGGTGCACACACTAGTCACCTTTACACCATGCGGGAGGAATAGACTACTTTAATAACATCACATGAGTAGCACACAACTAGTAGCGATACAAAGCTCATCCTCATATGGATCTCAATCATGTAAAGCAGCGTATTGAAGTACATAGGAGAGAGATTAACCATATAGCTACCGGTACAGCCCCGAGCCTCGATGGAGAACTACTCCCTCCTCATGGGAGACAGCAGCGTTGATGAAGATGGCGGTGGTGTTGATGGGGAAGCCTTCCGGGGGCACTTCCCCGTCCCGGCGGCGTGCCGGAACAGAGACTCCTGTCCCCCGGATCTTGGCTTCGCGATGGCGGCGGCTCCGGAAGGTTTCTCGTACCGTGGCTTTTTCGTATCGAGGTTTTAGGTCCGGGACCTTTATATAGGCGGAGAGGCGGCGTCGGAAGGTCGAAGGGGCGACGACACCATAGGGCCGCGCGGCCAGGGGGTGGGCCGCGCCACCCTATCATCTGGGGGCCCTGTGGCCCCCCTCTGGCGGCTCTCGGGTGTTCTGGATGCTTCCGGGCAAAATAGGAACCTGGGCGTTGATTCCGGGCAAAGACTTTTCATGAATAGTACTTCAAGACAAGCATCAATAAGTCTTGCATAAGAGTTAACTCATAAAGCAATAAATCAAAGTAAAAGGTATTGAAGCAACATAAAGGAAGATTAAGTTTCAGCGGTTGCTTTCAACTTGTAACATGTATATCTCATGGATATTGTCAACATAGAGTAATATAACAAGTGCAATATGCAAGTATGTAGGGATCAATGCACAGTTCACACAAGTGTTTGCTTCTTGAGGTGGAGAGAGATAGGTGAACTGACTCAACATAAAAGTAAAAGAAAGGCCCTTCGCAGAGGGAAGCATTGATTGCTATATTTGTGCTAGAGCTTTGGTTTTTTAAAACATAAAGAGAGCATAAAAGTAAAGTTTTGAGAGGTGTTTGTTGTTGTCAACGAATGGTAGTGGGCACTCTAACTACCTCATCAACCAGACTTTCAAGAGCGGCTCCCATGAAGGACGTTATCTCTACCAGAAAGGTAGATCATCCCTCTTCTCTTTTGTTTACACATGTACTTTAGTTTAGTTTTTCTTTATTTATGGATGACACTCCTCCCAACCTTTTGCTTACACAAGCCATGGCTAACCGAATCCTCGGGTGCCTTCCAACATTCACATACCATGGAGGAGTGTCTATTTGCAAAATTAAGTTGCTTACCGATGAATCAGAGCAAAACATGTGAAGAGAATTATTAATGAAAGTTAATTAATTGGGGCTGGGAACCCCATTGCCAGCTCTTTTTGCAAAATTATTGGATAAGCGGATGAGCCACTAGTCCATTGGTGAAAGTCTGTCCGAAGTAAATGACAAGATCGAAAGATAAACACCACATACTTCCTCATGAGCTATAAAACATTGACACAAATAAGAGGTGATAAATTTTGAATTATTTAAAGGTAGCACTCAAGCAATTTACTTTGGAATGGCGGAGAAATACCATGTAGTAGGTAGATATGGTGGACACAAATGGCATAGTGGTTGGCTCAAGGATTTTGGATGCATGAGAAGTATTCCCTCTCGATACAAGGTTTAGGCTAGCAAGGTTATTTGAAACAAACACAAGGATGAACCGGTGCAGCAAAACTCACATAAAAGACATATTGTAAACATTATAAGACTCTACACCGTCTTCCTTGTTGTTCAAAACTCAATACTAGAAATTATCTAGACTTTAGAGAGACCAAATATGCAAACCAAATTTTAGCAAGCTCTATGTATTTCTTCATTAATAGGTGCAAAGTATATGATGCAAGATCTTAAACATGAGCACAACAATTGCCAAGTATAAAATTATCCAAGACATTTTATCAATTACTACATGTAGCATTTTCCGTTTCCAACCATATAACAATTAACGAAGCAGTTTCAACCTTCGCCATGAACATTAAAAGCTAAGAACACATGTGTTCATATGAGCCAGCGGAGCGTGTCTCTCTCCCACACAAGCATTTATTCAAACAAAAACAAAAACAAGAAACATACAGACGCTCCAAGTAAAGTACATAAGATGTGACCGAATAAAAATATAGTTTCAAGAGAAGGAACCTGATAATTTGTCGATGAAGAAGGGGATGCCTTGGGCATCCCCAAGCTTAGATGCTTGAGTCTTCTTGAAATATGCAGGGGTGAACCACCGGGGCATCCCCAAGCTTACAGCTTTCACTCTTCTTGATCATAGTATATCATCCTCCTCTCTTGATCCTTGAAAACTTCCTCCACACCAAACTCGAAACAACTCATTAGAGGGTTAGTCCAGAATAAAGATTAACATGTTCAGAGGTGACACAATCATTCTTAACACTTCTGGACATTGCATAAAGCTACTGGACATTAATGGAACAAAGAAATTCATCCACCATAGCAAAAGAGGCAATGCGAAATAAAAGGCAGAATCTGTCAAAACAGAACAGATCCGTAATGATGGATTTTATTGAGGCACCGAGACTTGCTCAAATGAAAATGTCCAAATTGAATGAAAGTTGCGTACATATCTGAGGATCACGCACGTAAATTGGCTTAATTTTCTGAGCTACCTACAGTGAGGCAGGTCGAAATTCGTGACAGCGAAGAAATCTGTAACTGTGAGTAATCCAAATCTAGTATTCACTTTACTATCAAAGACTTTACTTGGCACAACAAAGCACAAAACTAATATAAGGAGAGGTTGCTACAGTAGTAAACAACTTCCAAGACACAAATATAAAACACAGTACCGTAGCAAAATAAACACATGGGTTATCTCCCAAGAAGTTCTTTCTTTATAGCCATTAAGATGGGCTCGGCAGTTTTAATGATGCACTCGCAAGAAATAGTAGTTGAAGCAAAAGAGAGCATCAAGAAGCAAATTCAAAACACATTTAAGCCTAACATGCTTCCTATGCATAGGAATCTTGTAAATAAACAAGTTCATGAAGAGCAAAGTGACAAGCATAGGAAGATAAAACAAGTGTAGCTTCAAAAATTTCAGCACATAGAGAGGCATTTTAGTAACATGAAAATTTCTACAACCATATTTTCCTCTCTCATAATAACTTTCAGTAGCAACATGAGCAAACTCAACAATATAACTATCACATAAAACATTCTTATCATGAGTCTCATGCATAAAATAATTACTCTCCACATAAGCATAATCAATTTTATTAGTTGTAGTGGGAGCAAATTCAACAAAGTAGCTATCATTATTATTCTCATCATCAAATATAGGAGGTATAGTATCATCATAATTAAATTTATCCTCCATAACAGACGGTACTAAAAGACTAATATCATTATAATCATCATAAATAGGAGGCAAAGTATCATCAAAGTAAATTTTCTCCTCAATGCTTGGGGGACTAAAAAATATCATGCTCATCAAAGCCAGCTTCCCCAAGCTTAGAATTTTCCATATCATTAGCAACCATGGTGTTCAAAGCGTTCATACTAGTATTACTACTAGCATGCAAATAAGGTTCCATAGGTTTTTTAATTTTCGCATCAAACCATCCATGTCTTAAATCAGGAAATAGAATAAGAAGCTCATTGTCGTCCATTATGCCAAACTAGTGTAAACAAGAAACAAAAAGATGCAATTGCAGGATCTAAAGGAAATAGCTTCGAGTACTTACAACGGCGAAAATAGCTTAGTAGCCGAGATCCGGAGTGTGAGTACCTTTTACCTTACCTCCCGGCAACGAGCGCTCGGAAAATAGCTTGATGTCTACGGGTGCTTCTAATCTTGTAGACGGTGTTGGGCCTCCAAGAGCAGAGGTTTGTAGAACAGGCATCAAGTTTCCCTTAAGTGGATCACCCAAGGTTTATCGAACTCGGGGAGGAAGAGGTCAAAGATATCCCTCTCATGCAACCCTGCAACCACAAAGCAAGAAGTCTCTTGTGTCCCCAACACACCTAATAGGTGCACTAGTTCGGCGAAGAGATAGTGAAATACAGGTGGTATAAATAAGTATGAGCGATGGCAACGGCACCGGAAAAGTGTTTTGCCCGAGACGATAAACAAGCGGTAGTAACGCGGCAAGTAGTAACGCATAGAAAAACAGGTAAACAAGCAGCGATAGCAGATATTTGGAACAAGGCCTAGGGATTACACTTTCACTAGTGGACACTCTCAACATTGATCGCATAATAAATAACTCTTTCTCATATGTGCTACATACACTCTTTTGTTGGATGACAAACACCAGTCGTTGTGTAGGGCTATGATGACCCACAAGTATAGGGGATCGCAACAGTCTTCGAGGGAAGTAAAACCCAAATTTATTGATTCGAC
>NC_061514.1:168073437-168205249 GCF_022539505.1 Lolium rigidum
CCTCACCCAAGGGAGATCACCTCCGGTATGTTTTACAAGTGCACTTCAGGGCATCAAACAATGTCGCTGAGTATGAAGCTCTGATACACGGGCTTAAAGTCGCAAAAGAAATCGGAGCGCTCCGGATCATTTGCTACGGCGATTCAGATCTGGTGGTGCAACAGTGTTCTGGAGATTGGGATGCAAAAGATGCCAACATGGCTTCATACCGGTTTCATGTGCAAAAGATTGCCGGCTTCTTCGAAGGGTGTGAGTTTCACCATGTGCCGCGGGCTGAAAATGAAGCCGCGGATGCTCTATCCAAGTTGGGCTCATCTAGGCAAGAAATTCCACCCGGAATAGCCTTGGCACATCTAAGAGTTCCGTCAATCAAGCCAAGCCCGGAGTCGGAATCAATTTTCGTACCGGAGTCGCATGTGGTGCCAATGGAGATTGACGAAAGAAACCGGGGACCTGCTCCGGCAAACTCGGGGACCGTACCGGTAAACTCGGGGACTGCGACGCCCATGCCGGAGGAGGCAATGCTCGTGGACAGCATGGACATAAACATGCCGGTGTTCGTGGTTAGAGAAGCGCCATCTTGGGTTAAACCTATTAAGGAATTCCTGGTCAACGGCACCTTGCCGGTTGACGAAAATGAGTCCAGAAGGATACAGAGGAGGTCCAAAGCTTACACTATCATCAACGGTGAGGCATACAAAAGAAGTGTTACCGGTGTCCTCCAAAGATGTGTGGAGCCGGAAGAAGGAAGAGAAATGCTTGAGGAGATTCATCGAGGAGAATGCGGGCATCACGCCTCGTCAAGGGCACTCGGTGGCAAAAGTGTTCCGGCATGGATTCTATTGGCCAACGGCTTTGGAAAATGCGGAGGATATGGTAAGAAAATGCAATGGGTGCCAGAGGTACGCCAAGCAAAACCATACCCCAGCATCCGGTTTAAAAACCATACCGCTAACTTGGCCATTCGCTGTCTGGTGCCTGGACATGGTTGGACCATTTAAAACCGCAAGGGGAAACATGACCCACATCTTGGTAATGGTGGATAAGTTCACCAAGTGGTTGGAAGTGAAGCCTATCGCAAAATGTGATGGCCACACAGCGGTAAAGTTCCTAAAAGATGTAATTCTGCGGTATGGATACCCGCACAGTATCATAACTGACAATGGCTCAAACTTTGCTCAAGGAGAGTTCAAACGATTTTGTGAAGACAAGAACATCCGGTTGGATTTGTGCTCAGTGGCACACCCACAAGGCAATGGCCAAGTTGAAAGAACGAATGCTTTGGTACTTTCCGGTATCAAACCAAGACTCATTGATGCAATGGAAAAATCGCCGGGATGTTGGATCGATGAGCTACCATCAGTGCTGTGGAGTCTAAGAACAACTCCGAACCGGTCTACCGGATACACGCCATTCTTCATGGTTTATGGGGCAGAAGCGGTCATACCAACCGACATTCTCCATGATTCCCCAAGGGTGCAGCTCTATACCGAAGAAGAGGTAAAGGAGGCCCGGGAAAATGATGTGGACTTGCTAGAAGAAGCAAGAGAACTAGCTCTGGCAAGAACAGCCATTTATCAGCAAAACCTCAGACGCTATCATAGCCGGAAGGTTAATCCAAGAGTGTTCCGAGAAGGGGACCTGGTGCTACGCCTAGTGCAGCGCACTGAAGGCCGGCACAAGCTTTCCCCTCCATGGGAAGGACCTTTCATTGTGAGCAAGGCTCTCCACAATGATGCCTATTACCTAATTGATGCACAGGAATGGAAGAAAGGAAAGGCGGACAAGTCGGAGAGGAGACCAAACGCCCATGGAATGTAGCTTTGTTGCGTCCTTTCTACTCTTGAAGTGGTGATGTAAGAGTTCCTTTTTGTACCTTAATTGCTATGAATAAAAAGATGTCGGAACCTCGAATGAATCTCGGGGACTACCCTTACTAAGTTGCATGAAACATGTTTATTTTTTCTGTTGCCGGTTGCTTATTGAATGTTTTTTCTTTCCGGTTTAGTAATGTGCTAGATGATGCGCGTAAATGTACACGTCCGTTGGGAACCCCAAGAGGAAGGTATGATGCGCACAGTGGCAAGTTTCCCTCAGAAAGAAACCAAGGTTTAATCGAACCAGGAGGAGCCAAGAAGCACGTTGAAGGTTGATGGTCGCGAAATGTGATGCGGCGCAACAACAGGGATTCCGGCGCCAACGTGGAATCTGCACAGCAAAATCAAAGTACTTTGCCCCAACGAAACAGTGAGGTTGTCAATCTCACCGGCTTGCTATAACAAAGGATTAAACGTATCGAGTGGAAGATGATTGTTTGCAAGAAAACAGTAAAACACAATTGCAGTAGATTGTATGCTATGTAAAGAATAGGACCGGTGTCCACAGTTCACTAGAGGTGTCTCTCCCATAAGATAAAAGCATGTTGGGTGAACAAATTACAGTCGGGCAATTGACAAATAGAGAAGGGCATAACAATGCATATACATGATATGATAAATATAGTGAGATTTAATCCGGGCATTACGACAAAGTACATAGACCGCCATCCAACTGCATCTATGCCTAAAAAGTCCACCTTCAGATTATCATCCGAACCCCATTCAGTATTAAGTTGCTAAGCAACAGACAATTGCATTAAGTATGGTGCGTAATGTAATCGACAACTACATCCTTAGACATAGAATCAATGTTTTATCCCTAGTGGCAACAAGCACATCACAACCTTAGAACTTTCCGTCACTCGTCCCGTGTGTCAATGAAGGCATGAACCCACTATCGAGCATAAATACTCCCTCTTGGAGTTAAGAGTACAAACTTGGCCGAGCCTCTACTAATAACGGAGAGCATGCAAGATCATAAACAACACATAAACAATAGATTGATAATCACCATAACATAGTATTCTCTATCCATCGGATCCCGACAAACACAACATATAGTATTACGGATAGATGATCTTGATCATGTTAGGCAGCTCACAAGATCCAACAATGAAGCACAACAAGGAGAAGACGACCATCTAGCTACCGCTATGGACCCATGGTCCAGGGGTGAACTACTCACTCATCACTCCGGAGGCGATCATGGCGATGAAGAGTCCTCCGGGAGATGAATCCCCTCTCCGGCAGGGTGCCGGAGGCGATCTCCCGAATCCCCCGAGATGGGATTCACGGCGGCGGCGTCTCCGGAAGGTTTTCCGTATCGTGGCTCTCGGTACCGGGGGTTTCGCGACGGAGGCTTTAAGTAGGCGGAAGGGTAGGTCGGGGGGCCGACGAGGGGCCCACACCATGGGCGGCGCGCGGCCCCGTGCCGGCCGCGCGGCCCTATGGTGGCGGCGCCTCGTCGCCCCACTTCGTTATCTCTTCGGTCTTCCGGAAGCTCCGTGCAAAAATAGGACCCCGGGCGAAGATTTCGTCCAATTCCGAGAATATTTCCTTACTAGGATTTCGAAACCAAAAACAGCAGAAAACAACAATCGGCTCTTCGGCATCTTGTTAATAGGTTAGTTCCGTAAAATGCATAAATATGACATATAATGTGCATAAAACATGTAGGTATCATCAATAAAGTAGCATGGAACATAAGAAATTATCGATACGTTGGAGACGTATCAGCATCCCCAAGCTTAGTTCTGCTCGTCCCGAGCAGGTAAAACGATAACAAAGATAATTTTTGAAGTGACATGCCATTATAATCTTGATCATACTATTTGTAAACATATGTAATGAATGCAGCGATCAAAACAAAGGTAATGACATGAGTAAACAAGTGAATCATAAAGCAAAGACTTTTCATGAATAGTACTTCAAGACAAGCATCAATAAGTCTTGCATAAGAGTTAACTCATAAAGCAATAAATCAAAGTAAAGGTGTTGAAGCAACACAAAGGAAGATTAAGTTTCAGCGCTTGCTTTCAACTTATAACATGTATATCTCATGGATATTGTCAACATAAAGTAATATAACAAGTGCAATATGCAAGTATGTAGGAATCAATGCACAGTTCACACAAGTGTTTGCTTCTTAAGGTGGAGGGAGATAGGTAAACCGACTCAACAATAAAAGTAAAAGAATGGTCCTTCAAAGAGGAAAGCATCGATTGCTGTATTTGTGCTAGAGCTTTTATTTTGAAAACATGAAACAATTTTGTCAACGGTAGTAATAAAGCATATGAGTTATGTAAATTATATCTTACAAGTTGCAAGCCTCATGCATAGTATACTAATAGTGTCCGCACCTCGTCCTACTTAGCTTGGACTACCGGATCTTTGCATGCCATGTTTCAACCAAGTGTCACAAAGGGTACCTCCATGCCGCCTGTACAAAGGTCTAAGGAGAATGCTCGCATTTTGGATTTCTCGCTTTTGATTATTCTCAACTTAGACATCCATACCGGGACAACATGGACAACAGATAATGGACTCCTCTTAAATGCATAAGCATGTAGCAACGATTATTATTCTCATATGAGATTGAGGATATATGTCCAAAACTGAAACTTCAACCATGATTCATGGCTTTAGTTAGCGGCCCAATGTTCTTCTCTAACAATTTTGCATGCTCCAACCACTAAAATGATAGATCCTTCAGTACAAGACGGACATGCATAGCAACTCACATGATATTCAACAATAGTTGATGGCGTTCCCCGAAGCATGGTTATCGCACAACAAGCAACTTAATAAAAGATAAAGTGCATAAGTACATATTCAATACTACGATAGTTTTTAAGGCTATTTTGTCCCATGAGCTATATATTGCAAAGGTGAATGATGGAATTTTAAAGGTAGCACTCAAGCAATTTACTTTGGAATGGCGGAGAAATACCATGTAGTAGGTAGGTATGGTGGACACAAATGGCATAGTAGTTGGCTCAAGGATTTTGGATGCATGAGAAGTATTCCCTCTCGATACAAGGTTTAGGCTAGCAAGGTTATTTGAAGCAAACCCAAGGATGAACCGGTGCAGCAAAACTCACATAAAAGACATATTGTAAACATTATAAGACTATACACCGTCTTCCTTGTTGTTCAAAACTCAATACTAGATATTATCTAGACCTTAGAGAGACCAAATATGCAAATCAGATTTTAGCAAGCTCTATGTATTTCTTCATTAATGGGTGCAAAGCATATGATGCAAGAGCTTAAACATGAGCACAACAATTGCCAAGTATCACATTATCCAAGACATTTTAGCAATTACTACATGTAGCATTTTCCAATTCCAACCATTTAACAATTTAACGAAGAAGAAACTTCGCCTTGAACATTATGAGTAAAGCCTAAGGACATATTTGTCCATATGCAACAGCGGAGCGTGTCTCTCTCCCACAAAGTGAATGCTAGGATCCATTTTATTCAAACAAAACAAAAACAAAAACAAACCGACGCTCCAAGTAAAGAACACAAGATGTGAGTGAATAAAAATATAGTTTCAGGGGAGGAACCTGATGATGTTGTCGATGAAGAAGGGGATGCCTTGGGCATCCCCAAGCTTAGACGCTTGAGTCTTCTTAAAATATGCAGGGGTGAACCACGGGGGCATCCCCAAGCTTAGAGCTTTCACTCCTCTTGATCATAGTATATCATTCTCCTCTCTTGACCCTTGAAAACTTCCTTCACACCAAACTTCAAGCAAACTCATTAGAGGGTTAGTGCACAATTAATAATTCACACATTCAGAGGTGACACAAACATTCTTTACACTTCTGGACATTGCATAAAGCTACTGGACATTAATGGATCAAAGAAATGAATCCAACATAGCAAAAGAGGCAATGCGAAATAAAAGGCAGAATCTGTCAAAAACAGAACAGTCCGTAAAGACGAATTTAAAGCTGGCACCAGACTTGCTCAAATGGAAAAACTCAAAACTAATGAAAGTTGCGTACATATCTGAGGATCACGCTCGTAAATTGGCAGATTTTTTCGAATTTTCTACAGAGGCCTGTGCCCAGATTCGTGACAGACAGCAATGCTGTTTCTGCGCAGCGATCCCAAATATAACATCAACTATAACATAGAAACTTTACTTGGCACAAAAACATGATAAGGAGAGGTTGCTACAGTAGTAAACAACTTCCAAGACTCAACAAAACAAAAAATTGCTGTAGTAAAAACATGGGTTGTCTCCCATAAGCGTTTTTCTTTAACGCCTTTCAGCTAGGCGCAGAAAGTGCAAATCAAGTAACATCAAGAGTAGAAGCATCAACATTATTACCTTGAGAGTTGGGAGCTTTCTCAACAATGCATTGTATATGGTCTATATAAGTAACTCCTTTCTCATTACTCCTAGGCTTACTATTCTCATCAAACAAATTTTCAGGAACAAGCCAAGCATAATTATTTTCCAGTAGCTTCATGCATCCCTAGTAGCTTACTAGGTATTGGTGCTTTAATTTCCCTACCATCATTAACATTACTAGTATACTTAATTCTATCCATATCCATCTTTTCAAGTATTTGTTTAAAATCAGGAAAGAAACCAAGCCTCTTATGCTTAATAAAAACTTTTCTAGCTTCTTTAGCTATATCTTCAAATTCTCTAGCAAGGACTTTTAAAACAAAATTTCTCTTTTCTCCCATCTCTATATCCGTAAGTGTAAGAAACATATGTTGTATTATGGGATTGAGATTAACAAATCTAGTTTCCAACATGTGTATTAAACAGGCAGCAGCACTTTCATAAGTAGGGGCAGTTTTTAATAATGGTATATCTTTAAAATCTTCATCCATACTAACATAGGTGAAAAATTCTTCTATATTATCTCTTCCAATGATACACCCTCGTCCTACCGGTATCTCTTCCAAAGTAAACTTGGGATTAAGCATGATGAAATAAGCAAAAAGTAAACTAGGCAAATAAAGTAAAGACGAGTAACTAATTTTGTGTGTGTTTTTGATATAGAGAGCAAGACAGTAAATAAAGTAAAACTAGCAACTAATTTTTTTGTGTTTTGTTTAGGTGCAGCAAACAAAGTAGTAAATAAAATAAAGCAAGACAAAAACAAAGTAAAGAGATTGAGAAGTGGAGACTCCCTTGCAGCGTGTCTTGATCTCCCCGGCAACGGCGCCGAAAATTTGCTTGATGCGCGTAGATGTACACGTCCGTTGGGAACCCCAAGAGGAAGGTATGATGCGCACGAGTGGCAAGTTTCCCTCGATAAGAAACCAAGGTTTAATCGGACCAGTAGGAGTCAAGAAGCACGTTGAAGGTTGATGGTGGCGAAATGTGATGCGGCGCAACAACAGGGATTCCGGCGCCAACGTGGAATCCGCACAACAAAATCAAAGTACTTTGCCCCAACGAAACAGAGTGAGGTTGTCAATCTCACCGGCTTGCTGTAACAAAGGATTAAACGTATCGAGTGGAAGATGATTGTTTGCAAGAAAATAGTAAAACACAATTGCAGTAGATTGTATGCTATGTAAAGAATAGGACCGGGGTCCACAGTTCACTAGAGGTGTCTCTCCCATAAGATAAAAGCATGTTGGGTGAACAAATTACAGTCGGGCAATTGACAAATAGAGAAGGGCATAACAATGCATGTACATGATATGATAAATATAGTGAGATTTAATTGGGCATTACGACAAAGTACATAGACCGCCATCCAACCGCATCTATGCCTAAAAAGTCCACCTTCAGAGTTATCATCCGAACCCCATTCGGTATTAAGTTGCTAAGCAACGGACAATTGCATTAAGTATGGTGCGTAATGTAATCGACAACTACATCCTTAGACATAGAATCAATGTTTTATCCCTAGTGGCAACAACACATCACAACCTTAGAACTTTCTGTCACTGTCCCAGGTGTCAATGAAGGCATGAACCCACTATCGAGCATAAATACTTCCTCTTGGAGTTAAGAGTACAAACTTGGGCAGAGCCTCTACTAATAACGGAGAGCATGCAAGATCATAAACAACACATAAACAATAGATTGATAATCACCATAACATAGTATTCTCTATCCATCGGATCCCGACAAACACAACATATAGTATTACAGATAGATGATCTTGATCATGTTAGGCAGCTCACAAGATCCAACAATGAAGCACAACAAGGAGAAGACGACCATCTAGCTACTGCTATGGACCCATGGTCCAGGGGTGAACTACTCACTCATCACTCCGTAGGCGATCATGGCGATGAAGAGTCCTCCGGGAGATGAATCCCCTCTCCGGCAGGGTGCCGGAGGCGATCTCCTGAATCCCCCAAGATGGGATTCGCGGCGGCGGCGTCTGTGGAAGGTTTTCCGTATCGTGGCTCTCGGTACTAGGGGTTTCGCGACGGAGGCTATTTGTAGGCGGAAGGGTAGGTCAGGGGGGCTGACGAGGGGCCCAGATGACAGGGCCGCGCGGCCAGGGGCCAGGCCGCGCCGCCCTGTGGTCTGGCCACCTCGTGGCCCCACTTCGTTATCTCTTCGGTCTTCTGGAAGCTCCGTGCAAAAATAGGACCCTGGGCGAAGATTTCGTCCAATTCCGAGAATATTTCCTTACTAGGATTTCTGAAACCAAAAACAGCTGAAAACAGACAATCGACTCTTCGGCATCTCGTTAATAGGTTAGTTCTAGAAAATGCATAAATATGACATATAATGTGCATAAAACATGTAGGTATCATCAATAAAGTGGCATGGAACATAAGAAATTATCGATACGTTGGAGACGTATCAGAGCCCATCATTAAAATGAAATTCAATGACTTTGAATGTAATGCTTTATGTGATCTTGGTGCAAGTATTTCTGTTATGCCTAAAAAGATTTATGATATGCTTGACCTTGCCACCATTGAAGAATTGTTATTTGGATGTTAATCTTGCCGATAATGTTAAAAAGAAACCTTTGGGGAGGATTGATAATGTGCACATTACGGTTAACAATAACCTTGTCCCCGTTGATTTTGTTGTCTTGGATATTGAATGCAATGCATCTTGTCCTATTGTGTTGGGAAGACCTTTTCTTCGAACCGTTGGTGCTGTTATTGATATGAAGGAAGGTAATATTAAATATCAATTTCCTCTCAAGAAAGGTATGGAACACTTCCCTAGAAAGAGAATGAAGTTGCCTTTTGATTCTATTATTAGAACGAGTTATGATGTTGATGCTTCATCTCTTGATAATACTTGATTCACACTTTCTGCGCCTAGCTGAAAGGCGTTAAAGAAAAGCGCTTATGAGAGACAACCCATGTTTTTACTACAGTACTTTGTTTTATATTTGAGTCTTGGAAGTTGTTTACTACTGTAGCAACCTCTCCTTATCATGTTTTTGTGCCAAGTAAAGTTTCTATGTTAAAGTTGATGTTATATTTGGGATCGCTGCGCGAAACAGCATTGCTGTCCGTCACGAATTCTGGCATAAGTCTCCGTAGAAAATTCGAAAAAATCTGAAAAATTACGAGCGTGATCCTCGGATATGTACGCAACTTTCATTAGTTTTGAGTTTTTCCATTTGAGCAAGTCTAGTGCCCCTTTCAGGTTCGTCTTTACGGACTGTTCTGTTTTTGACAGATTCTGCCTTTTATTTCGCATTGCCGTATTTGCTATGTTGGATGAATTCCTTTGATCCATTAATGTCCAGTAGCTTTGTGCAATGTCCAGAAGTGCTAAGAATGATTGTGTCACCTCTCAATATGTGAATTTTTAATTGTGCACTAACCCTCTAATGAGTTTGCTTGAAGTTTGGTGTGAAGGAAGTTTTCAAGGGTCAAGAGAGGAGTATGATATACTATGATCAAGAGGAGTGAAAGCTCTAAGCTTGGGGATGCCCCGTGGTTCATCCCTGCATATTTTAAGAAGACTCAAGCGTCTAAGCTTGGGGATGCCCAAAGCATCCCCTTCTTCATCGACAACATCATCGGGTTCCTCCCTGAAACTATATTTTTATTCGGTCACATCTTATGTTCTTTACTTGGAGCGTCGGTTTGTTTTGTTTTTGTTTTTGTTTGAATAAAATGGATCCTAGCATTCACTGTATGGGAGAGAGACACGCTCCGCTGTTGCATATGGACAAATATGTCCTTAGGCTTTACTCATAATGTTCAAGGCGAAGGTTGAAAATTTCTTCGTTAAATTGTTATATGGTTGGAATCGGGAAATGCTACATGTAGTAATTCTAAAATGTCTTGGATAATGTGATACTTGGCAATTGTTGTGCTCATGTTTAAGCTCTTGCATCATATACTTTGCACCCATTAATGAAGAAATACATAGAGCTTGCTAAAATCTGGTTTGCATATTTGGTCTCCCTAAGGTCTAGATAATTTCTAGTATTGAGTTTTGAACAACAAGGAAGACGGTGTAGAGTCTTATAATGTTTACAATATGTCTTTTATGTGAGTTTTTCTGCACCGGTTCATCCTTGAGTTTGCTTCAAATAACCTTGCTAGCCTAAACCTTGTATCGAGAGGAATACTTCTCATGCATCCAAAATCCTTGAGCCAACCACTATGCCATTTGTGTCCACCATACCTACCTACTACATGGTATTTCTCCGCCATTCCAAAGTAAATTGCTTGAGTGCTACCTTTAAAATTCCATCATTCACCTTTGCAATATATAGCTCATGGGACAAAATAGCCTTAAAAACTATTGTGGTATTGAATATGTACTTATGCACTTTATCTCTTATTAAGTTGCTTGTTGTGCGATAACCATGCTTCGGGGACGCCATCAATTATTCTTTGTTGAATATCATGTGAGTTGCTATGCATGTCCGTCTTATCCGAAGTAAGAGAGATCTACCACCTTAATGGTTGGAGCATGCATATTGTTAGAGAAGAACATTGGGCCGCTAACTAAAGCCATGAATCATGGTGAAAGTTTCGAGTTTTGGACATATATCCTCAATCTCATATGAGAACACTAATTGTTGCCACATGCTTATGCATTAAAGAGGAGTCCATTATCTGTTGTCCATGTTGTCCCGGTATGGATGTCTAAGTTGAGAATAATCAAAAGCGAGAAATCCAAAATGCGAGCTTTCTCCTTAGACCTTTGTACAGGCGGCATGGAGGTACCCCTTTGTGACACTTGGTTGAAACATGTGTATTGCGATGATCCGGTAGTCCAAGCTGATTAGGACAAGGTGCGGGCACTATTAGTATACTATGCATGAGTCTTGCAACTTGTAAGATATAATTTACATAACTCATATGCTTTATTACTACTGTTGACAAAATTGTTTCATGTTTTCAAAATAAAAGCTCTAGCACAAATATAGCAATCGATGCTTTCCTCTTTGAAGGACCTTTCTTTTACTTTTATTGTTGAGTCAGTTTACCTATCTCTCTCCACCTCAAGAAGCAAACACTTGTGTGAACTGTGCATTGATTCCTACATACTTGCATATTGCACTTGTTATATTAATTTACATTGACACTATCCATGAGATATTCATGTTATAAGTTGAAAGCAACCGCTGAAACTTAATCTTCCTTTGTGTTGCTTCAATACCTTTACTTTGATTTATTGCTTTATGAGTTAACTCTTATGCAAGACTTATTGATGCTTGCCTTGAAGTACTATTCATGAAAAGTCTTTGCTTTATGATTCATTTGTTTACTCATGTCATTACCATTGTTTTGATCGCTGCATTCATTACATATGTTTACAATAGTATGATCAAGATTATGATGGCATGTCACTCCAGAAATTATCCTTGTTATCGTTTACCTGCTCAGGACGAGCAGAACTAAGCTTGGGGATGCTGATACGTCTCCGACGTATCGATAATTTCTTATGTTCCATGCTACACTATTAATGATATCTACATGTTTTATACACATCATATGTCGTATTTACGCATTTTCCGGCACTAACCTATTAACAAGATGCCGAAGAGCCAGTTGTTGTTTTCTGCTGTTTTTGGTTTCAGAAATCCTAGTAAGGAAATATTCTCGGAATTAGACGAAATCAACGCACAGGGTCCTATTTTTGCACGAAGCTTCCAGAAGACCGAGGGGGAAAGGAAGTGGGGCTACGAGGCGCCGCCACACTAGGGCGGCGCGGCCTGGCCTTGGCCCGCGCGGCCCTGGTGTGTGGGGCCCTCGTGTGGCCCCCCGCGTTGCCCTTCCGCCTACTTAAAGTCTTCGTCGCAAAACCCTCTGTACCGAGAGCCACGATACGGAAAACATTACTGAGAGGCCGCCGCCGCCAATCCCATCTCGGGGGATTCAGGAGATCGCCTCCGGCACCCTGCCGGAGAGGGGAATCATCTCCCGGAGGACTCTTCATCGCCATGATCGCCTCCGGAGTGATGAGTGAGTAGTTCACCCCTGGACCATGGGTCCATAGCAGTAGCTAGATGGTCGTCTTCTCCTAATTGTGCTTCATTGTTGGATCTTGTGAGCTGCCTAACATGATCAAGATCATCTATCTGTAATACTATATGTTGTGTTTGTCGGGATCCGATGGATCGAGAATACTATGTTATGGTGATTATCAATCTATTACCTATGTGTTGTTTATGATCTTGCATGCTCTCCGTTATTAGTAGAGGCTCGGCCAAGTTTTTGCTCTTAACTCCAAGAGGGAGTATTTATGCTCGATAGTGGGTTCATGCCTCCATTAAATGCGGGACGATGACGTAAAGTTCTAAGGTTGTGGATGTGCTTGTTGCCACTAGGGATAAAACATTGATGCTATGTCTAAGGATGTAGTTGTTGATTACATTACGCACCATACTTAATGCAATTGTCTGTTGCTTGCAACTTAATACTGGAAGGGGTTCGGACGATAACCTGAAGGTGGACTTTTTAGGCATAGATGCATGCTGGATAGCGGTCTATGTACTTTGTCGTAATGCCCTAATTAAATCTCACTATATTTATCATATCATGTATATGCATTGTTATGCCCTTTTCTATTTGTCAATTGTCCGACTGTAATTTGTTCACCCAACATGCTTTTATCTTATGGGAGAGACACCTCTAGTGAACTGTGGACCCCGGTCCTATTCTTTACATCGCATACAATCTACTGCAATTGTTCTTTACTTTTCTTCGCAAACAATCATCTTCCACACAATACGGTTAATCCTTTGTTACAGCAAGCCGGTGAGATTGACAACCTCACTGTTTCGTTGGGGCAAAGTACTTTGGTTGTGTTGTGCAGGTTCCACGTTGGCGCCGGAATCCCTGGTGTTGCGCCGCATCACATTTCGCCACCATCAACCTTCAACGTGCTTCTTGACTCCTACTGGTCCGATTAAACCTTGGTTTCTTACTGAGGGAAACTTGCCACTGTGCGCATCATACCTTCCTCTTGGGGGTTCCCAACGGACGTGTACATCTACGCACATCACTCGACGTCGGAGGGAAGTCCATGGCTCCATGTTGTGTACCTGTACATGTGGAAATTGGTGTTCGCAGCGGCGATAGTACTGTTTGAGAGGTGCAATAGACACGGTGGCGATGCACGGGACAACGCAGGAACGAGTGAGAAAGCAAGTGCCCAGATGACTTGCAGGCGAGGTGGCGACCAAACGGGAGCAGCGGAGGGTTTCCTCAATCCTCCTCTGCCCCGCCTCCACGGCCTCGTCCCCTTCCTCTATCGTGGAGACCCGCGCAACCTCCATCGCGCGTGGCCACCCCTCCCCCCGCCTGGTCCCGGCCCGCAACCGCCACGGCGACCTCGCTAGTCCTAAAGCTTCTACCGCAACGACCTCGCCTCGCCGGATGCAACGTCGTGCGAGTTCGAGGTCAGGAGCACCACAAGCAATACACCATGGCGACACGCGATGGGTAGGTGGTGGATTCACGGCGGCGCGCGGGAGATGCAATGGGTGAGGGTTGTAGGGGAGTCAACGCCGGCACGCGACGCGTTGGAGCAGGGGAAGCACACCGAGGAGAGGCGCCAATGGTCTTCCGGGGCCGCGCCCGGGGCGGACTAAAATTGGGACTTGGTTCCTGTTTATCCAATGGTTAGGTTAACCTAACCTAAAAAAGAGCCCATTGGGCTGAGTGGTTAACCAAAAAAAAAATTAGGTCCAAATGGTTCGATCCCCATTTTACCAAAGGTTAGCAATTCGGAGGGCTCTCAATCTATTGTGTGGGTTGACGAGCCTCCTGATTATATTAAGTGCCTCCTAGCGGATGATGTAACGATTCTGTAACTCTCAGGCAACAAGTTTGTTGACGCACTCTTTTTCTTACCAGGGTACCGAAAAGGGGACTAGAAGGTTTTTGATGAGGCGGGCTTGCTGACCTATTTTAATATATATATATATATATATATATATATATATATATATATATATATATATATATATATATATATATATATATATCCAAAATAGTGGGCTACCTAGGTGGCTAGCTGTGCATATGCATCCATCCATTAGATCTCGTATATGAAGCACGATACTACGTAACGAGAGCACAAAGATGATAACGAGAATAATCCAACGCCGTCACACCGAGAGCACTGAGCAGCCTCCCGCTCTACTTCAGAGTTCGAGTGCTACGCGTACATCTTATCTCCCCCCATTCCACCCATTTTCTCCACCCACTTTGCTTTCTTCCCCACAATCGCTGCCAATGGTGCCGCCCCGGACTCCCCCACAAGTACTTGCTTCGACTGGTCACCGACGTCCTTGTCGGCGGATGCCGGGGAGATGGCTGGAGCGGGGATGCGAAGATGTACCCCTCGGGTAGTCGGCGGGGTGGCCAAGGAAGGTGCCGGCGGCGGAGCGGCTTGGCCACCCACTCCACGGCGCGAGCGAGGGCGGCGGACCACCTGCACGATGCTAGCCACGCCGCCCCGTTACTTCGGCCATGGATGTGCTGCGCCGGTGGCAGTCGACGGGCGGGCCTCGGACCCTCGGATCGAACGGGCGGGATGGAGCTGGGGCGGGTCGCGCGTGGTGGAGGTGCTAGATCGCCCTGGTTCTTCTCCACCGGCTATCTGCATCGCTTCTACCAGATTTTGGTGAGCCCGGTCGGCGCGTTGGAGTAGGCACAGGGGAGCCGGGGCTGTTCGGGATGGGGCGGCTCGGTAACTCGCCTGCTGCTGCTCCGAGATGGCCGGCCAGGTTCTCCTCATCTCCTGCTGCTCTGAGGAGGACGATGAGCCACACCGAAGCAGTGACTGAAGGTGGACATTCTTTTTTCCATTTCATTTTTTTGCTGATCTCCCGAGATTTGTTAGTCTAAATCTTGATTTCTTGAATATCTATCTCCTTAATTTCTTCTCTCGCCTACTAATCTCCTACGCGAATTTTCTTTTCTGAGTATGTGCCTTTTTATCTGTTGTAAAGATGTTGCTGAAATTGTTTGTTGTTGACTTCACCGTCGATTTCCCTCTTCTTGCCATCTCTGGTCAAACTGAATCGCGCGGTGGGGTGCTTCCGTGGTTGACCTTGCCATGGGGTTTCGATCTCGGCCGGCACTGTGCCTCCTCGGGCACAGAGGGCTTCCCTCGCTGCATTCTCCCGACAGCGCCCGACACCCCTCCATCCTCCTCTCCCATGGCGCCTGTCTCTGCGTCTCCCATGTCGACAAGGAGGAAGGAGCCCTACTCTAGCCGCGGCGTGCTGCGAGTCGCGAGGATGGAGTTTATGAGATCCTCACCGGATGTGGCATACGGACAGGAGGGAGGAGGGCTGCTTCTGTTCTGTATTTTTGGGCGAGACTAGGTCCCTGCTGCTAGTCTCCACCTTCAGTATTTCTCTCTCCTGTTACTGGATTCCAGTAGTTGAGTGCCTCGATAGTCCACAACCTGTTTCTGATAATGCTTGCTTATGTGGATTTCTGGATCTATTCATGATGTAGTAGAGGCTTTGTAATTTTTTTGGTCTTCAGTCACGAATCTGTTCATGTATCTGAATCTAGCAGCACAAATGTCTACTAAACTTAGGAATAGTCAGAGCTGTTAATAATGTGGAGCATCATGCTCCATGTGTATCTTTTTGGTTTTCTTCCTCTTGTTCACTCACTTACCAAGGTCAAGTTCAATGATATGCAAAGTATTCACCTCCAGGAAGGGGGATCGTGGTTCCAGAATTGCTTTGTGCCATCCACTAAATTCCGTTTTGCTTTGTCCCTAACAATTGCAGATATCATGCTTGGTGGCTTTACTTGTATGAGGTGGTGAATATCCACGGTAATTGTGAAGGCAAAATCTTCATCGAAGAAGAGTGGAATCCACCCGATCCCAGATTACGAAAACACAATGAACCAGTGCGGCGCCATGAAAATAAATATCACGTTCCTTTATATTGCATTGACATGCTTTTAACAAAATTTGCAAATCGTGCCGTTCATGCAGTTGGGCGATCATTGGGCATCACTTTCCATTGTGCTGATGTAGATGTCAACTTTGCTCATCCATCCAGCCGTGTCATCCAGGCCACCCAAGATGTGGAGGATGGGTCTTTCCGAAGACAGGCAATTACATCGAAGCATAAGAATATTTCAGCATCATCTGCAGTCATGGCTTCCCCGAAAAGCTCAGTCCTCAAGCATGGCTCAGACCGTCCACGGCACGGCGAGGTGACAGTCTTCGAGGAGAAGAAGGCCAACAAGTGCGCCGGATCATCCGCATGTTTCATGTCCAAGAGCGACCTGGAGGCGTTGTCGTACCTCCGCGACAACCCCTTAATCGTCGAGTATTGTAACCCGGGGTCACGCTGTGTGTGGAGGTCAAAACGAACGCCAACTGGAATTATAATCGCAGTACAAACTGTAATCTCTTGCTTTCTGCTATGTCATTTTCTTTGCTATAGCTATCAACAAACCATGTGGATAATTATCTTTTTTTAATTTTAAAACCTGTTAAAAATTCTAAGTGTGAATAGAGTACTAGAAAACTGTCATTGGATTTGCAATTTGCAATGTCCATACACATGTTTTGTTTTTGCCTACTCGTTGGTCAGTTCAACTGTCATTGGAGTTGCAATTTGCAATGTCCATATGCATGGTTCACTGCTTTTGCCTATTCGGTGGTCAGTTTAGGTGCTATTTGAGTTGCAATTTCCAGTGTCCCATTCGATGGCCATTTTACTTCAGTGGGAAGAGTAAAACGTACAGCTAAATTGTCATTTGAGTTGCAACATGCTTAACTGCCATTTGAGTTGCAATTTGCAATGTCCCATTAGTTGGCCAGTTCAGCTGCCAGCGTATCATCTGTACTATCATCGGTACAAGGAAATAGAGCATGTAGGTTCAGCATGCCAAAACAAACGCCTGTGAGAATGGTAGTTTCAATTTTCAAACCCAGTTTAGACGAAGCATGTCAAAGCCAGGCTCCAAGGATTGGAATACTCCCTTCACAAAGGATGCTATAATTTGACCGGTTGTTTTAATCTGTTTTTAGCTATAATGGCATAAGTTCCCAGAAGAATTCGCAACCTTCAAAAACCAACGCATGCATGTATTTAATATTGAACGAAGTTCTGACTGTATTACCATTCATGTTGCAATTACATGTGTACAAAAAAGTGTAGTAAATCCAGGATGCAGGAAGGCAAGGTCCGAGAGGGCATGCTGCTTTATAAACTATAGAGCCAATCCTATCTGAAAGTGTAGAAACAAATGTAGAAATCAGGTGTACTATGAAGCGTATTTATTTTTGTACTACAGTTGAAATTGCACTTCACTTATTTACCCAGATTCTACATTGTAGAATACAACATTCCATGTATTCCAATTTGGCCAGCACCCTAACGGCTGTAATGCCATTGATATTTCCGTTAGCTCACTCTATTGCTACACATAGGAATCTTGATCCCTTGAATTTCTTGCACACTATATCCAATGGCTAATGGTGGGTGCATAGCTAGCCACCATGGTAGCAAATCCGCGTCGATATATATATATATATATATATATATATATATATATATATATATATATGGAAAATAGTGGGCTACCATGGGTGGTAGCTATGCATACACATCCAACCATTAGATCTTCTATAGGGAGCACACAAGGAGCACACGGTGTTAGACCATTTCGTTTTCTTCCAATTTCGAACAATCGCCTCCGTTAGTTAACCATACCGAAGCATTTATTTTGCCAAAACAACAACAAAAGGACGGTCACGGTTGGCATTTTTTTGGAGTTGACTACGTGTGGATATGTAGCATCTGATGGCATTCTACAACCAGGACCATGGCCGACTCAAATGTGTGAAAACAAGTAAATTTAGCTAATTTTTCTACGTGTGGATATGTAGCATCTCATGGCATCCCCTTATTTTTTAAATCCCGTGTACTACAACCAGTACCGTGGCCGACTCAAATGTGTGAAAACATGTAAAAAAAAGCTAATTTTTCATACGGTATGGCTCTAGCCACCGTGACCTTGACAAATTGTCAAAAGGTGTAAAAAAGCAAAATTTTCACACGATGGATTATAACCACCGTTGCCGACTCAATGTGTGAAATCACGTTTAAAAAAATTCAGTTGGCATTTCTTTCTCTTCACGGATCGAAGCTGATCAACTACGGCAACAATTACAGGGGGCATTGAGTCTCGCTCCTCAAATCCTTTCCACTGCATTGCATAGTTTGGACAGCGCGCTTGTTACGAATTATCCACTCGAAACATGAACCGCACTGTAGTTCCATTCCTTGGCTCATCGTCGCCGTCTGTCGACGAGAAGATAGAGCAACCGCCTAGCGATAGCACGGTCGAGGTTGTCGCAGAAATGAGCATCGACGACCTCTCAAATGGAGTGATTGCATCTATCCTTGAATCCGTAGCAGCATCAGCTCGTGTCCCCGCCGACTTTCTATCCGCAACCATGACGTGAGTATATCATTTTTTAGTTTTATTTATAACTGTCCCTCCTCCCCACCCAACACGTAAATAATCCGTGGTTACAATCCTCTAAACGCAGGTCCAAGAGGTTCACAGAGATTGGTAGGAGCGGTTCTGTCTCAAAAAAAATTAGTGCTCGTTGCTTCGCCGTCAGTGCGAAAAAATGGACGGTTGGTGCAAAAACATTCTTGCAAACATGCGCAGAAGCAGGAAAGCGCAAGATCTTTGGTCTTGCCACGGAACCGATGAAAAAGCGGATTAAAAACCTTGTGTGAAGGAACCTCGATGCAGCATACATCCTAGGCATGGTATATTTAGTTTTCGCCAACACATCGATTATGTTTTCTTCACATATGTTGTTGGAACAATGGATCGACTACCAGTACCTCTTTTAGCTTTTTTTTAAAGGAATAACCCCATTTTTTAGATCATGTTCTACTGTATCAATCTACGGGCAGATGGCATTGCAAAGATATCATTAGCTGCAGTTCAAGCTCTTCAATTCCTCCGCACATTCGATGGAGTAAAACAAGGTGGCCATCTCACATCGGTAATATATATGAAAGCCAACACGGAAACCCGCTCCCTAGTTTTACTTTTTTTTTTTGATTGCTATAACCCTTTTTTATTGCACAACCAGTGACAGTTTCATTTTGTATAAACAGCTGGAGGATTGTCCTACCCAGGCAGATTTATTATTTGACGTGCTGCACCTGAAAAATAATTCAGGAAACTTGCCGGCCCAATTTGTCCAATTCATCAAGTAAAAGAAGACTCCAAAAGACAATAAGAAGACCTGGCTACTCCGTCGCGACTATCCACTATTATCCATTTAAAGCCTGTATCATTTTTGTCGTGCAGTGTTACAATAACACACGGAAGTTTTTATTTTTTGGGCCGTCTTTTGTAATTCATTTGCGCACATTTTTGTTTTGTTTTTTAGCCTATGAAGCGTGTCCGCCATCGCTCTCCATTGTTTGCACATCTCCACCCTCGAACAACATACATGCGGCAAATACAAGGAACCGACGAAAAAATGGGTAACCCCACACTATCAAAAAGGTTTAAAAACCATACCATGTGTGAATTTCTTTGGAGCATTTTTCAATTTTTATATTTTCATAAAGCCCGCGCAGAAATTTTACATTCTATTAGAACGATCAGATGAGGTAATTGTATTTAATTGGGATAAAAATTCACACCCACACTATAAAACGAGAGGCCTAAAGTTTGGACTCACTGTTGATTTACATCCAGTCGAGAAGGCGCTTTCCTTCCTTCGGATAGGCAGCTTAGATATCTAAGTTTCAACTGCACCGACTTCTCAGTGGTATGCCTGATATGTATTTTTTTTCTCTGGTCTGTGGCTTGAGCTCGCCTATTTAAATCAAGGCCGCAACCCAAACTTCATTAAAACAAAGTTTTTAGAACTACTTTAGAAGGTCATGTGTTGCATATATTTATAGATGGAAAAGATAGATCTTACAAATATTGAGTTGCAAGAAATAAACAAAACAACATTCACAGTTTTTGCTCTGTTCCATATTCATCTCTTAAAAAAATCATGTAGTTTAAGCTAACAGAACACATAGGTTGTTTACAGGTCTTTTGCAACAAATAGTTTAAGCTAACATAATAGAAAAGTTGCATGTCTCAACTTCTCGTTATACACCCAATCCTTTGACTAACATTTTGGTTCCACACCGCACAGTCGTTTTCTCTAGCTCAATAGGAGGTTACTCATTGTGAGATTTAGTAGAGCAAGACAATAAAAATTATTATGTCTTGACTAACTTGAGCAAAATACCGTGCCACTGGAACAGAGCAAAAACTGACCTTATAAATTTTCATATTTGCTCCATTCCAGGATACTTTGTGTGGAGGTCATCTATATCCCTGATGTGTATTATTGCTTTAGTTTTTGACAGGTTCAACAACATTCTAATCTGAACAGTGAAAAATCATCGTGTTAGAAAAACCATAACTTTCAACGTTTTGCAGATATAATATGGTTTTATAAGCTATCTACTTTGTCGTCTTCGCAGATAACTACGAAAAAACAAAATGTGACCAGTTATACAGATTTCAGACCATTTTTATAAGCTATCTACTTTGTCGTCTTCGCATCATACAATTCATTGCACCCTGATCCTTCTTGATTTTTTCTGAATAAAACAAAATTGATTAAATATGATTGTTGCCCTGTGTAATGGTGCCACTCTTTCATAAAGGATATTTGAATCATTAAGCACATGGGGATCACTCCATGCCTTGGTGATTCAGAAGTAAACAACCAATAAGATTATCCCTTGTGCTAAAGCAAAGCAGAGTACTATGCATGAACAACAAGTTCTAAATAGTTGCAAGATTGTGACATATTTTCCAAGATAAACTTACGATGTAAAACTTGTCACTTCTAGCATGATCCTGAAGCTAAGAGCAAGGAGAAGATACAATAACTTCCAAGAAAAAACACTGAAACTGCGAGAGCAGATGCGTCATAATCTGAACTCCAAACATCAAAGCCTCCTTTTATGAGAGCATATTAGCCCGAAAGGGTGCACTAAAATGTTGTACCGCCAAAGTATCATTTCGTTTGTACCACATCTTATATATTGAAGGACCTATTGTTTAATAAGCAATAGCTTGCTAGCTTCGCAGGAGGTCAATCAACGTCGTTTTACTATCGGAATATCACTCGAAGGTCAAAAGCATGATATATGTTATTTGACAATAGCGATAAGAAAACCATAACAACAAGTTAACCTAAATTATGACTTAATCTGCAGATATGAAACATGACTGTACTGATGGATAACTGGACCACTAATTAAGGTGAACACACATGCCCCAAGTTCTAAGAGCAGCACTGTTACTGTTATTTAGAAACATGATGTACAACTGTAATTTGATCCTAGCTATTCCCCATGAAACTGAAATAAATAATTCACCTTGGCAGTGGCGCGTGGGAGATGAAGGGGGCCCGTTTCTTTTTCCGTTTTTCATCTTGCTCATATTGGAGATGAGAAAGAAAATAAACGATATCTAACTGTTGGTGGGAGGATTGATGATCTTTGCAAACGAATGGTAGGAATTTTCATCTCATATGATATACAGTATCACTCAAATAATTTTTCCTGACCCTGTTATCTGACTCTTAAGGCTGTCGATGTTTCTACTTAGGTTTGCCATTATATTTAGTGCCCATAGCTTTAACCCACTGCATCAAGATAAAGCTAAACCTATATGTATGTGGGCAGTAGGCAAAAAAGTACCTGCTGGAATAAATAATTTCACTGGAGGTGTCAAGACACTTAGCAGAAGCCAGAAGCAGCCGAGGAAAGGCCAGTTAAAATTAAACGCAACATGGAAATTTCTACTAATACTGAATGTTTTGGCATCCAGAAGTTCAGTGCAAGTGTTGGTTAGACAGATATTTACGCGCAAGATCGATTAGCATATACGGATATACCACAAATAGACCGAGACTGGGAAGGTGGTTCAGTAGAATGAATGGCGGAAACCAGGCACATTCCACACATTTGATATCCTTAACTTTGTGGGAACTAACTGCTCTTATTGGCAGCAGAAATTTAGCAGGTTTGTTGTTCAAATCTAGTGTTTCACCTGCAGGACACAGGCACAGAACTATCCCCAGAATGATCTACACCATCTATTTGAGTTAGCTAGGAACCAGATTAGTATGTTTATCATTACAAGTTAGCTAGGAACTTCTACCTCTGAACCATCTATTTGAGTTCGAATTATTGTATTTAGCATCTTGAACAATTGCTTCATCTTTTTTTTTTCAAGGAAGTAACTGCTTCACCTTTCAACCTGAGAGCTACCATTGAACCCCTTCCGCTGCAAATTTCAGTAAAAAAAAAATCAGAGAATCACAGCAGCTGTAAAGAGGAAACATGGGGAATGGGGTTGAGAGCGCACGGGCCATCTCATGGAAGGAGGAAACTGACTTGCACGCCGGTTTGATGGCGGTCGGTCGACGGAGAACTTCGTCTCCCCCCAGCGCCGCAGAAGGGGAGGAAGCTCTGGACGCCGGGGCGTGGCTGCGGTCGACGCCGGTAGGTGTGCTCGGCGGCGGCTCACCGCCACGCCGTACGGCCGCCGGCGCGACCAGCTGCACATGGCGTTCTAGGCGGACCCGGCCACGAGCGTGCCCGTCATCTCTCCTCTAGCTCTTGTGGGGAAGCTCGCGGGCATGGTCGGTAGGCGGCGGCTCGAAGCTGCGGAAACGCCGATGGCCACGGAAATTCTCATGGCTGCGTCGTCCACTCCACCGTGGCCATCGAACCAGCACCGCTCCATCAAACTCGTCGCAGCTGCCTTAGACTGAAACATCAAGGACAAGATCTGACCCGAATCGGCAACGGCCTGCCGGGCAAAGGGGAGCAAGATCGAACACTGGATTGGCCTCCTACCTTGTATCTTGGTCGATCCCTGTCCCCGTTGCCGCACCGACGGCTTGCGGCCAGCGTGGGCTCCTACACGTGCACCTGCTCACCTTGCTCGGTCGACGCCTCCAGCTGGCCACCGCCTTCAGCGACGACCACGTCAGGCTACCGCGGTCCGCGCCGGCCGCCTCTGTTTCCTCCCGTCGAGCTTGCCCGCGCACGCATCCGCCGTCATGCTCTCCCACGTTTCTTCTCTGGCTGACGGTGAGGTGGAGAAGAGAAGGGGAGGGGAAAGCACGCACATGAGAGAGATGAGGGGCGGCATCCTCTGTGAGTGCGAGCTCGTCGGGGCGTCGAGGCAGGAGACGACGACCGGGTGGAGGTTCCCCGCGGTGAGCAGATCCTCACCTTGTCGAATCGGCCAAGGGCGCATATGACAGGAGCAGGTGGGGCACCGCAACGGCGCGGCCAACTCGTCGTAGGACGCGGTGGTCGGCGGCCAGGAGGAGGTCGGACATGAGAGACCACGAAACAGGGGAAAGCTCGTTGCCGACAGGAGAGGTTCGTGGAGGAGATCGAGTGCGCCACGATGCAAAAATTAAAGAAACTAAGAGGAACACCCACGCGTCATCACCAATCGATGCAGTGCAAGCGGTGGAGTCGCGTGGGATAGACACGAAGCACCGCAGTAAACAACAAGTGGTAGACGACAATAAAAACACACCGCTTCAGACTACTACCCAGCTACAGCCACACCAAAACTATACCACACCAAAGCACAAGAAAGTAGCATAGCATGTGCCAGGAAAAGCAAGGCGTCCCCTGTCGTACACACGAAACCAGACGGATGCACAACAGTACACGTGTCAGTTAACGGCATAGGTCCAAAAAAAACCCAAAAATCTGTGAAAAATCGAAATCGTTCAGGTTTAGTATAGTAGATATTCATGCCGTTTTCATTTAGAGCTGTGCTAGCCGTTCTCGCTACCTACAACCAGCAACATACAGGTTGTCTTCCACACTCAAAACCGATCATACACGCATGTGATGAAAACTAAACCAAATCGTACGAAAGGTTTTCAAGCACACACCCTACTAAATGCGCACAGCTGCTGCGATTTTGACAACTCATGCACGGCACGGACCAACCAGGATCGAGCCGTGTCTTATGTGTGGATTCAGATTTTTTACCGAAACCGCTTGCGTCCGAAACGGCACACGCATTGATAAACTGTCCAGTACTCTCACCAAGCAAACGGCTACCATGTACAACTACACCTACCAGCCCATTTGAACCGCACACCGACGACTGCTCACTCGACATGACCGGGCACCGGCACCCGTTGCAATGTGTGTTTTTGGAAGCAAAACAACAACGGAGCCACGGCATGTACTAGTACTTTGCAAGACAACTACATCACACAGCTCCACTATATGTACCGTTCCGACAAAAATGTGTGAAAACTAGGAAAAAATGACACATTTCATAAGGTACGGAGCTAGCTACCGTGACCTGGCTACCGTCACCGATACAAATTGTCAAAAGGAGTAAAAAAAGCTAATTTTTCACACGACGGATGGTCATCACCGTTGCCGAAGCAATGTGTGGAATGATGTAAAAAAAGGGTGTGGGAAAGTTGTGGCAACGTTTTTTCCTGCCTTTTAGACTGCATGCAATCACGGAGCACAAACGTCCGTTCAGTGAAAGTGCTCCTGGGTATTTGATCAGAACATGAGACTCCTTCTATCCAACGGCTGCTACCCTGTGCACAGCTACCACCCTTGGTAGAAAATCCGCGTCGATATATATATATATATATATATATATATATATATATATATATATATATATATATATATATATATATATGGGAAATAGTGGGCTACCATGGGGCATAGCTATGCACATCAATCCAACCATTAGATCATCTATAGGGAGCACAAAGAGAGCACACGGTGTTAGTCCATTATACATGCACGGCATGCTGCTCCGTTATATTCAAATCACTTCCATCCACATCGTTTCATGGTTGCAAATTATTTTTTAGTGAGACCATGCCATAGATGGCATAGGCTGCCGACATCAATTCTACTTCCCTTTTGATACCAAAACAACAACCAATTTGTAAAGAAGCCTAATAAAATAAATACATCCAAGACAGTGCGTGGGAAGGAAAGCACCTACACACCTAACCATGGAAGATATCTACTGCATTTTTGTTCCAAAATGACAACCAAAAAAAGATACACATTCCGAACCAAATTTACCACGGAGCAACGGTACGGTCCGTGGCAAAACAACAAGCTTACCATGGTATGGTCGATTTCTATTACTCAGCGTTCAACTAGCAAAGAGAAAATATCCGTTGTTTCCCATTCGGTCGAGGTTTTGAATTTTAAGAGGCAAATAAGTCGGCCTCCTATACACACACATGTTCAACGGCAGTGGCCTCCCCGGCCCGCTCTACGGCGGCTGCGCCGGGAAGAAGGAGGACGCGTTCACACTGAGGGTCAAGCCCGGGAAGACGTACATGCTCCGGCTCATCAACGCCGCGCTCAACGACGAGCTCTTCTTCGCCGTCGCCAACCACACGCTCACCGTCGTCGACGTCGACGTGCTCTACGTCAAGCCCTTCGCCGTCGACAGCCTCCTCATCGCGCCGGGACAGACCGGCAACATGTTCCTCACCGCTAAATCATCATTTCCCGGTGCAAGGTACTACATGCTGGCCCGGCCCTACGCCATCACGCGCCCGGGCACCTTCGACAACTCCACCATAGCCGGCGTCCTCGAGTACGAGGAGCACGACCTCGCCTCCCCCACCTCCGACAAGAATCGCCTGCCAACCTTCACGCCTACGCTCCCGCAGATCAACGACACGACCGCCGTGTCAAACTACACCGCGAGTTCAGCGTTCGGATGAAGCTCGTCGACGGTGGCTCCGCCGGCACCGTCACCTCCTTCTACGTAGGCCCATCCATTTCATCCGTGCAGAGGATATGCATCTTGTGCTTATTTTTTCTTTTCTTTTGGCTAAATCAATGTCGCTGGATGTGCTCAGCTGATGTCCGGGGAGAGCAGTACCCACGACGAGATTGACATCGAGTTCATGGGGAACTCGAGCGGGCAGCCTACGTGATGAACACCAGCGTCTGGGCCAGCAGCGACGGCAAGAAGGAGCGCGTTTATTTTTTCTGAACTGGATTTGCTTTATATCCTTTTCCAGATCGTGGTCTAGATCCACATGTTGCAGATTTTTCTTCTCATCTTATTTTCTCTTTCTGATAATTGAAAAGAATGTTCCTGCTGGGGTTCATGTTGTATTAGAGATCCAAAAGAATGTTCTTTGTCTGGATAACTGGATCCACCTGTTGCTGGCTATTTTTTGTGATCTTAGATGGGCTGTTTTATTTTTATTTTTTGAACTTCCTATTATGCCAAATGACAACCATTTTACGGTCGAACTTTGATACCAAAACGACAACCAAACTTTGATACCAAAACGACAACCAAACTTTGATACCAAAACGACAACCAAGCATCGGTCACGGTTGTTCTTTTTTCAAACTTTCTTCTACCAAAACGAGGACCATATTCACGGTCAAACTTTGATACCAAAACGACAACCAAGCATCGGTCACGGTTGTATTTTTTTAAAATTTTCTTCTACCAAAACGAGAACCATATTCACGGTCAAACTTTGATACCAAAACGACAACATAGTGACGGCACGGTGCCTCTCTCATGAATAATTGTCAATTCCGTAGCGGATGGCTTTTTTTTCCAAGGCGGACAAAAACAAATTTGGCTCACGCGCCATATGATCGGACGTATTTTTAATCTAGTAAAAATTTCCATACCATATGCAATGTTTGGGGAAAACAGGAAAAGTTTACTTAGTGGGGGCGGCCATACCGCATGTAGATTGTCATTTTGGTACAAAAATGACAACCAAACATTGGAAAGAAAGATTCTGAAAGTACATCTACAAATGCCTACCGTCAAGGTGAGAAAACGTCGTTTCAATCCCAAAACGACAATCAAACATCGGTTAGGCACCACTAGGCTATTTTTTTTTGGCTAGTTTTAGACTCAACGGTATGTTTTACGCTGGAAAAAATTATAAAACAGGCATGGAACACTGTGGACGGCCGTTACATGATATGACGGCCGATTCCTTTTTATCTGCACCTGGGAAGAGTTGGAGCCCCACTATCCAACGATTTTGAGTTTGCTTGTTTACACTGATAATTGTTTGTCGAACAATATTAAAATGACAGTCTACACTCGGTGTTAGGCTCGGTCCACGGCGCTGGCTTGCGCAGTCATAGCACGGTGGCAGTGTCTTTTGCTCCATAATTTTGTTCAATGAGCTAAAAAAAAATTGATACTGAAATGACAGTCATAGCATGGTGATGGTGGCTTTTAAAAGTAAAAGATGCTCCATAGTTTTGCTGAATGACCTAAAAACATTGATACTTGATTGATTATCATAGCATGGTGACCGTGGATTTTGAGTACAAAAATGCTACAGAGTTTTGCTACACATTCATCCATCCAAGCCGTGATCAATTAAGATGCTACATTATTTTTAGCCGTAAACACAAATAGTTGTTACATGGTTTGTCCTCACCGTGCCTACCAAAAAACGTCAAAACAAATCCAAAAAGAGTAACTGACTTCGGCATGGCCTATAGCTATGTACCGTGCCGACACTAGTTTGTCGATTTGGTATCAAAACGACAACCAAACTTTGATACCAAAACGACAACCAAACTTTGATACCAAAACGACAACCAAGCATCGGTCACGGCTGTTCTTTTCAAACGACAACTCACACACCAAATTCCGTAACGGTGTTACATGAGATGACATGCTCTTTTTTTGATCTGCACCTGGAGAGAGTTGTAGCCCCACTATCCAACGGCTGCTAACCTATGCATAGCTATCACCCTAGGTAGAAAATCCGCGTCGATATATATATATATATATATATTGTGTTCAAAAAAAAAAAAACCCGGGTACGTCACCGACTCCCGAGCACCTCCCAATCCTGACATCCGAGCGCCGCCTCCATGATGCTGACGAGTCGCCCGCCCGTCGGCTTCCATCTCTTTCGCTACTTCTCTGTCCAGGTCGAGAAGGATGGTGACGGAGTACCGCCCGGCGGTGAGCCCCAAGTCCGTGCTGATAGAGCACTCCAACTCTCACGGCAAGCTCATGGAGCTGCGCCGCTAGATCGAGCTCACACACATCCACGGCGGCAGCGGCTTCATGTCTGGCCGGTCGGCGGCGGCGGCTTCGTGTTTGGCCGGTCGGCGGAGGCAGCAGGGCTGAGCTCGTGCTCCGGACTATGGAGTTTGACTCGTGAGGGAGCAGCTACGCTAGTCTACCAAAGTTTGGATCTTCGATGAATCTCAAGCCTGTCTGCTAATTAGCTCGATCGATTTGCTTAATTATTCTGTAGTATGCATCCATCTTCTTTCATGTAGTTCGTACGGAACTTAATTTTGGTTCCAAATAAATACTGAAACCTGTTGAAAAAATCGTTTTTGGTATCCATCCATCTTTCCAGCGGGGTTTCTCGTTTGGTAGCTTATGACTGCATGATTTTAGAAGGTGCTGCCTTAGCTTCTCGTTTGGTAGCTTATGACTGCATGATTTTAGAAGTGGTTCGAACCTTGATAACCAATGGTTAACCATTTCTAACTCTTTTAATCTAATGGTTAACCCATTTTACCATTTACATGAAATGGTTCAATAGGTTAGAGTTCAGAACGTAAATGGTTAACCAACTTCCATCGTGAGGGCGGACCATGGAAGCGCGGCAGGGTAGGATGGCCGGAGTGGAGGAGGAGAGTTGGACATGGCCGCAGTGAAGAAAGATTGAGGAGGGATTTTGTGCAAAATTATTCACACTTGGACCAGTCAACATCTTGCCACGTCGGCAAATACGAAGCGCCCTCCCGATGCTAGTGACCGTAGAAAACACACTTGTCGTCTTTAGTAATCGTAAAATGGCATTCCGAATATATGGTGACCAATTCGAGTCACGCCGACAAGTTCGTGGTATATTCATGCATTTTACTCATTTCCCTGCATTGTGCTCCGAAAGCTCCACGTTAACAGACATCATTTGTGAATTCTGTCGTTTTTTGCTCTTGACTAAGGTAGTATTAATATTACTGAATATCATTTGTGTAAGGAAGTATAAGTTGGAAGCGATCACATAATATAACTAGCCCCGCTTCACATTCTTCCTTCTGTTACTATCTACCTTACTAGCTATGCTTACCTTACTAGCTATGCTGACTCACTAACTAGGATTTTTTATGCATATTGGATACATCTGAATTTTCATAATATTATCCTTATATGTTTGGTAATAAATAAATTATCAAGGCCTTAGCAATGCTTGGACATTTAATTAGTATTTATTCATGTGAATTTTCATAGTATTTATTCATGTGAAAGATATATTCGCTTTCCTTCTCCTCCTCCTCCTCTAACGCTCGAACGACGGTCTTCGTCGATTCCCTCCCTCCCTGACACGATCGGACTGGGAGCCCTCGACCCCCTCCGGCAAGGGTTCCTTGGCCCCATTGCGCCGAGCGGCACACTTCTGGCCATGGGAAGAGGGGATCGGTGGCGGCGGCGGCGATGGATGGAGAGGGAGAGGGAGACGGTGGGTCGGTCTGGATGTTGTGAAAGTGAATGTGCTGTTGGATTAGGAATTGGGACTGTCTATCACCTGGTCAAAGTCAAGGGCATGCCAAGCATCGGATGGGTCCCACTGTCTCTACTCCTCCGCGTTGCTTCTCATCTCACAAAAAAGGGAAAAAGAAAAATCGCAAATGCTGCGAGGACATGCACTGTAATACACACATTAATTTAACAGAACAAGAAAAAGGAAAACTCGGCCATTCCAGGACGCAACTGAGGGTAGTGCATATAGTTGAATTTTAATATTTCTGCACTTGAATAAGTACTGTACTAAATGGCAACTAACATTTTTTCTCTCCAAATTTTGGATTTATTCAGATTAACCTGCAGCTGACACGTATGTGTTTTCTGGTTGATTTCCGATGCTATTCGTCCTGTTGCACTTTTGTTATTACTTTTCTTTGTTATATGTGGTGGGCTTCCCTTTGTCGTGGGTGATCGTAGCGTTTTCGTTGGTGGTGGGGCTCCTAGTGCATCTCCAATGGGGAACCGCATTTCAGACATTCAAATTGTCCGCGCTCGTCCTTTTGGGTCGGCATGCAGACGCCGAAATGATCACTAGGCGCAAATTGTATGCTTGCGTGGGGGGGGCAACCCCAGCGGCCCGACGATTTATAAGTAGAATTGATATTTTGGAGATACTTCTTTGGTTAAAGTTTGCATGAACCCCTTCTCAAAATTGCTTCCACGGCTGCCTATGCGAAGTATTTCCTACGAGTGTTTGATCATGCCATGTGAAGTATATAAATCGTTGTCCTCATCTTCAGTCCATTGAGATATTCACATTTCTAAGTAAAATTGATATTTTGAAATTAGTGCAACATGTTCAAACAAATTAAACATACAAACTGCAAAAACATACAAACTGTGAAAACATGCAAATTTTTAAACTAGCTACATCTCATTTGAAGGTCCCGTCTCGTCATTCTCACGGACGCGCTTCCTGCTCGTCACCTCCTCCGAAGAGGTACGGGCGGTCGTCCGACGATAAACCTTGCTTTCTAAATTTTTTTTGAAGACAATTGCATTTTGTCGTTATGTGCCTCTACTCTATTTTCTCATTTCTTTAAATTTCGGTCAACTATCCGTCTAACACGCATCTTCCCAGTTTCTCGGAAAGTACCACGTGCACATGAGCACAAGTGCTCATTGGACTTCTGGATTTTTGAAAATTTTCAAAACCTCGCTCTTTTATGTTTTCAAAAATTATGGCATTAAATATGTAGATAGATTTAGACACGAGGAGTGTAGTCAAAAAAGTCTCATTAAAAAATACTTTGTATTTTGGAAAATACAAAAAAGACAAATTTCTGACTATAAATAGTAGTACAATAGTACGTATATTTTGTCAGTGTACTGTCAGAAATTTGTCTTTTTTGCATCTCCAAAAATATAACGTATTTTTTGACGAGACTTTTTTGATTCCAATCCTCGTATACACATCTATCTACATATTTAATGTCATAATTTTTGAAAGCAGAAAAATATGAGAATCTAAAATTTTCAAAAATACAAAAATGAAGGGAGCACTGACTCCCATGTGCACGAAATCCTTGTCCTTTCCCCAGTTTCTAGCCTTATAATTCTGCGATGAGAGAGTCCGGGCCTGAACTACTCTGTCTCATGTCTTTATATAGTTTTGTAAGCATCGAGGACACGGCGATGAGTACTTTTGAACTGGTGGCAATCATATTATACGACGGGATCATTTGTACAACATGGAGGCATGCAGCGCACCTTCATGGATAGTCGAAACAGCCGATCGATCCATGCCAGCTGGTTAGCGAGTGGCAAATAAATAAAAATCCCAGAAGTTATAGGCCGTACGGAGAAAACACAGATATGCAGTAGCTAGAACATGCTGTTTTCCCGGCCGAGCCGGACTAGTTTTTCTCTTTTTTGGGTCGTTTTCTAGGGTGGTTTTCTGGGCATATCTCCACCTAAATCTAAATATGCCCTTCTTTGTATAGTTTGGTTCGTTTTTCCCTCTTGCTTAATGAAAAGGCAGTGCTCCTGCCGGTTGCTCCACAGAACATGCTGTTTTGGCTGTCTAACGCATCTATTATGATAGATGTATTTAAATATATTTTGAAATGTTGAAAAAATCTAGGTGTACACACGTAAAAGTTTGTGGAAAAAAATATATTTTTTGTGGGCTGTGTAAAAAAGGCAAAAGAAAAATCTCGTGACAGGCTAGTTTGGTGCACAAAAAGTTGTC
This sequence comes from Lolium rigidum, assembly GCF_022539505.1. Classification (NCBI taxonomy): domain Eukaryota; kingdom Viridiplantae; phylum Streptophyta; class Magnoliopsida; order Poales; family Poaceae; genus Lolium; species Lolium rigidum. The sequence goes on from NC_061514.1 coordinate 168,105,565, forward strand.
TTTTATACGTAAGTCAGAAAAAATGTCATTTTTTGTGCAAACACAGAATGTCCGGATGTACACCTAGAATTGTTTATCAGAATTTTTTAAAATTTTAAAATATGTATTTGAAATAGTAGGTGCATCTGCACTTATGAGCCAAAAGGAATATCCGCACTAGCCGCTGCATATTAGACTTTTATAGTGCTCACCACTCTCTCATAACGCAAAGAATGAGGTTACCGAATATTCTCTCGGTTTTAAACCTTTAAGAACCTGTTAAATCTCTTATCATTAATTCCATTGACACCATCTATCTCACTACCACAAATGTTAATATGTTTTAGCAACCTTTTTCAAATTGTTGTAGATTGTTAACACATTATATAATATGTACTTAACTACCTGATTAACAACTTGGTTGCAGGCTCCTAGATAATCCTCCGGACCAGCTAATTTTCTTTTCCTCCCAACCATCCACGCACACCATAATATTCTAAGTTTCAATCAGCTGCAATATTGTTAGCTCCTCCCGCCACCACGGTGGAGGTCCGCACTGCCGCAGCAGACAGTGTGGTCGATCCGGCCTGTCAGAGACGTGCATGCCACTGCGGTCGAGGTCCGCGCCCCCGTGGCAGATGGTGCGGTCCGGCGTGGCGTATACGTGCGTGCTATGGTCCTCGATATGGTCGGGCGGGATAGGGCTGAGAGGTTCACGCCACGAGGCGGTGATGCGAGGCGGAAGGCTAGGGTTTCGCTAGAGTGAGCTGCTGGTGGGCACCACTCAAGGTACGTATCCGTGGAGACTGGCGCTGCATCAATCCGTTCGATGTTACAGGCGGGTCGGTAAAGGAGATCCGTTCGATGTTACAGACTGTTCCCGCGGCGTCCATCAGGGGCACTACGTGGTGTGAGGGAAGTTAACTGCCCAACTATTTACCGCCTGTTGTGGGAATCAAGGAAGTTACCGCATGCCGTTCCGCCAGGCACTTTGGTTCTCGTGCGGTCGTGCAGTCAGATCAACCCTCGTAGGCCTCGCCACACGTCTGTCAGATTGCGCTATGGGCCCACATCTGATGTGTCAAATCAAATTCTTTTCAGACGAATTCCGGAACACCATCATCGGCAGCACTGATGTCATGTGCGTGGAAGGAAAAAATCTTCGAATTAATCAAACATCCAGTTAACGAAAGAAAACTTGAGTCGATAAAATCATCGGATAAATATGTTTGAGCCTATGGTTAGCTATTCGCGCACCCGATAGACATGAAAATTTCATCTAAAAAGGAAGTGTACCAAGGTAATTATTCTCCATCAATTTCATCCGAGTCAAATAAAAACTCGGATGCATAAAGACTTTTGACCCTATGTTCTGCTACAAGTATCCAAACATAGTCTCGGGGGCTACTCCTATCGGGAGTGTTGTTCGTGCATCCGAAGGAAAGAAAATTCAGAGAAGTATTTGACAAAGATAGAAGGGGATAAACCTTCAAGTCTATTATCAGTGGTAAACACTAGAAACATAGACTAGTCATTTACTCCCATCGGGAGCGCTGATTGCGCACCGGACGAAAAGAGAAACTTCGGTTAAAACAAGAACCCAACAACTTTAACTAGTGCACAAGCCAAACAAGGCAGCCGATATGAAGTTCATATTCTCACACCGCGTCCGCCGCGATAAAATATCTGAATGCCTTGTTTATAAGCATGAGTGTAAGATCCTAGGATTCGTCCTATGCGGCCTGGCACTTGTACAAGATGTACTATGCTAGACAATTTTCATATGCTCAATATGATGCAAAATCGCGACAGACGTGTTGGGTACCCAAAATAAATTAACTGGAATTCAGAACTCGATAAGACCGCCGCGGCCCAAGCTGGATTATGCAGGCATACCGGATTCAAGTCCGAGGACTTGAGTTTGAAGTAGTTTCACGATGTTTTATTTTCCAAGAGCAATTAACTGCTTCTTGATTCATTAGAAGCACTCGTTTACAAAAATCCCAACGACAAAATATAAATCAAGATTAATACATAAAGTACTTGAAATTTCCTGTTCACCTTGCAAAGGAACGAGTCATGATATGCACTGCTTAAAAACTAGGCCGATTCAGCGATTAATAGGCCGATTAATCGTTAATAGGGGCCTGACCATGTCGATTACCTCTAATCGCTTGTGTAATTTCTTTAACCCGATTAATTACTTTGATAGCCAAATTACTAGGAATGTCCACGATTAATTAGTCCTCTTTGGTCAATAAAGATGTAAAATTTTCAATGTAGATTGCCCGTCCAACTGCTTCGCCATCCAAATCAAGTAGGGTTTGGAAGCTTCAACTCGATTATCGCCTTCGGGAGCTCTATTCCCGCCGTCGCTAAACAATTGCTAATCGTTGCTGACCAGACCTTGGATACAAGATCTCGACCACCTTGAGGAGCTTGTCGAAGAGCTCCAGGACGCCTTTAAATAGGGTATATGGTTGAGGAGCAAGAGGGACAACCCTGGGTAGGTGGCGGGATAAGGGAAACATCAGAGGGAAAAATAGGAGAATCGAAATGAAGGAACATGGTGGCGGTTGGTGGCTCCTTAATTTGTCGCTCATGACCTAGAAGATTATGTCAGAAGCATACACATTTTAATGGGATTTTGGGATCTAGAAAAGTAGGGTAGGCATATAGAGACCCATATACTATTTCTTTCTTTCTTATATAGACGTGTTTTGGGTGCTAATTTCTGTAGGTTGCTGATACGTCTCAAACGTATCTATAATTTCTTATGTTTCATGCTACTTTTATTACAATACTTGAGTGTTTTACACATACTTTACAGCATTATTTTACATTTTTCGGCACTAACCTATTAACAAGATGCCGAAGTGCCATTTGCTGTTTTTCTGCTGTTTTTGGTTTCAGAAATCCTAGTAAGGAAATATTCTCGGAATTGGACGAAATCAACACCCAGGGTCCTATTTTTGCACGAAGCTTCCAGAAGACCGAAGAGGAGACGAAGTGGGGCCACGAGGTGGCCACACACCAGGGCGGCGCGGCCCAGGCCCTGGCCGCGCGGCCCTGTGGTGTGGGCCCCTCGTGACGCCCTTTGACCTACCCTTCCGCCTACTTAAAGCCTCCGTCGCGAAACCCCCTGTACCGAGAGCCACGATACGGAAAACATTACTGAGAGGCCGCCGCCGCGAATCCCATCTCGGGGGATTCAGGAGATCGCCTCCGGCACCCCGCCGGAGAGGGGAATCATCACCGGAGGGGCTCTACATCATCATGCCCGCCTCCGGATTGATGCGTGAGTAGTTCATCCTTGGACTATGGGTCCATAGCAGTAGCTAGATGGTTGTTTTCTCCGCTTGTGCTTTCATTGTTATAGATCTTGTGAGCTTCCTAACATGATCAAGATCATCTATTTGTAATGCTACATGTTTTGTTTGGTGAGATCCGATGAATATAGAATATTATGTTAAGTTGATTATCAATCTATCATATATGTGTTGTTTATATTCTTGCATGCTCTCCGTTGCTAGTAGAGGCTCTGGCCAAGTTGATACTTGTAACTCCAGGAGGGAGTAATTATGCTCGATTGTGGGTTCATGCCTCCATTGAATCTGGGACAGTGACGTAAAAGTTCTAAGGTTGTGGATGTGCTTGTTGCTACTAGGGATAAAACATTGATGCTTTGTCTAAGGATATTTGTGTTGATTACATTACGCACCATACTTAATGCAATTATCTCGTTGTTCGCAACTTAATACCGGAAGGGGTTCGGATGATAACCTCGAAGGTGAATTATTTAGGCATAGATGCATGCCGGATAGCGATCTATGTACTTTGTCGTAATGCCCCGATTAAATCACATAGTAATCATCGTTGATATGTATTGAATCTTTATTTGTCAATTGCTCACCTGTAATTTGTTCACCCAAGCATGTTAGTTATCTTATTGGAGAGACACCACTAGTGAACTGTGGACCCCGGTCCATTCTTTTACATCTGAATACATTCTACTGCTTTTACTATTCTTTGCAAAAAAACACCATCTTCCACTCGATACGTTTAATCCTTTGTTTTCAGCAAGCCGGTGAGATTGACAACCTCACTGTTACGTTGGGGCAAAGTACTTTGATTGTGTTGTGCAGGTTCCACGTTGGCGCCGGTTTCATTGGTGTTGCGCCGCACTACATTCCTCCACCAACAACCTTCACGTGCTTCTTGGCTCCTACTGGTTCGATAACCTTGGTTTCTTACTGAGGGAAAACTTACTGCTGTGCGCATCACACCTTCCTCTTGGGGTTCCGAACGGACGTGCTGAATACACGCCAGCAGTTGCACCGATTAATAACCGAACGATTAAATCAGTTAGTCCGAATTTTGATTATTCACTACTCCCAAGCCGACCGAGCAGTCAACGATTACCGATTTTCTTACCATTGATGATCTGGATATTCGACTCGATTCTGCTACTCGAATAGAATCTCGAGGGCTACTGACATGGGTATGCCTTATTGGGCAGGCGACTTGTGTAACCTGGTACGTATTCATGAAGAAGCCCACGAAGCTAAAAGTCTGGAAGCATCCGGAGCCTAGAAACCAAAGCGTGTCGAATAAGAAAAGGCCCATCAAAGGAGCCAAAATAAACATATCCTTGTATGAAATACTTGTAAACCGACCGAACTGGACTCCGAGACCTAGCCTTCTATATAAAGGCTAGGAGGAGTCAACATGAAGGGATCATGGAATCACTATTGTAACCCTAGATTTATTCTAGTATTACAACGACTTTGCCTCAATCTTGGCTGACCAGCCGACGAAACCAGTAGCACACCTCTTTCCCCAAAGCCCTACGTCCATATCCATGGACATTGCCGAGGTTAACCCTTGTCACCTAGAGAATTGTAATCTTCCCACACCATTATTGACGTCGGAGGAGATCTCGTCCTCGAATAAAGAGTCGAAGATCACTTATTGTAAACCATGTTATCTCCATTGTGGCAGAGGCCAAGACAAAAAAAAATATCAAAACCCTAACCTAATCTATGAAAACACTACTTTTATATAAAAAAAAACTCCACACATAGATCAGGTTCCCCACCCCTCCCGATACTGGCGAGACGGGCCGGGGGAAGGGAAACCGATCTATGGAGAAATCGGAGGTAGAGACGGTGCTAGGGTTTCAGGAGGCGACGACATAAAGGAGAAAGAAAACGATATGTTGATGTGCATGGGACAATATTTGCGCGATTGTGCTTAATTAACAATGCTTTTGCTTAATCAACCACGCTTTGCATATTGTTTGCCTAGTTTTTCTTGAAAACTACATACCTTTATTTTATTCTGCTTTATAACCCCCGCAAAAAAAATGCAGAAACACTGCCTTTGACAAGTGGTCGAAAAAAAATGTCCACACAAGTTTTGTCGTCAAGTGGCTAAGAGTTCCCGCGAAGAATCTTCTGGAATCCAAAAACCTCTGAGTACGAGGAGACTTTAACGCCTCCATTATAAGGAAACTGCAATAGAATAAAGCCAACGACAGCAGCCGGGCGGCAACCTGTCAGCCTCTACTGAACTGAAAATAGTACGCCTGCATCTACAGGCCAGCAAGCGCGCGCCATATTATATAGTACTGCCAAATGCTTCAGGTTCGGACCTCATTCGACACAGGTGCACACGGCCGGCCACACCCAAAACATAGTGAGAACTGAGAACAGAGATCCATCATCCATGGGGTCGCTGCCGCCGGCCGAGAGGCCACACGCCGTGATGATCCCGTACCCGGCGCAGGGGCACGTCACGCCGATGCTGCAGCTGGCCAAGCTGCTCCATGCCAGGGGCTTCCACGTCACCTTCGTCAACAACGAGTTCAACCACCGCCGCCTGCTGCGCTCGCAGGGCGCGGACACGCTCCATGGCGTGCCCGGGTTCCGCTTCGCCACTTTCGCCGACGGCCTCCCGCCGTCCAATCCGGACGCCACGCAGGACATCCCTGCGCTCTGCTACGCTATCGTGAACACCTTCCTCCCCAGGTTCAGGGAGCTCGTCGCGAAGCTCGACGAGGAGGCCGAGACCTCCGGTGGTGCGCTGCCGCCGGTCACCTGCGTGGTGGCCGATAGCCTTATGACTTTCGCCCTCCGAGCCGCGCCGGAGCTCGACCTCCGCTGCGCCACGCTTTGGACCGGCAGCGCCTGTGGATTCATGACCTACCACCACTATAAGGATCTGCGCGACCGTGGGATCTTCCCTCTCAAAGGTATGCATGTATGTCTGCATGTACATATATACACAATCTTCTGTTGTTTGGATCAGAACAAATTAAATTGGTTACATATATACGTATTTTGCAAGTTGGAGTACTTACTAGTAGCCTAGAAGTACAGATGTAACTCCATGCAAAAAAAAAAAAAAGTACAGATGTAACTGGAGGTAACATGATTAATTGAGATGCGTTATCGCTGACTTGCCGACTGCATGCAGACGAGGCGCAGTTGAGCAATGGATACTTGGACGACACGACCATCGACTGGATACCAGCGTTACCCAAGGACATGCGGCTGCGCGACATGCCGAGCTTCGTGCGAACCACGGACCCCGACGACGTCATGTTCAACTTCTTCGTGCACGAGTTGGCCGCCATGTCGCAGGCGTCGGGGGTGATCATCAACACCTTCGACGAGCTCGACGTGCCGCTGCTCGACGCCATGTCCAAGCTCCTGCCGCCCATCTACACCGCGGGGCCGCTCTACCTAACAGCGCGCAACAACGTGCCGGAGAAGAGCCCGGCCGCCGCCCTTGGTTCCAGCCTGTGGAAGGAGCAGGACGGCCTGCTCGAGTGGCTCGACCGCCACCCTCCCCGCTCGGTGGTGTACGTCAACTTCGGGAGCATCACGGTGATGTCGAACGAGCAGCTGCTGGAGTTCGCGTGGGGGCTCGCCAACACCGGCTACGCCTTCCTGTGGAACGTGCGGCCCGACCTCGTCAAGGGCGACACGGCGGCGATCCCTCCGGAGTTCTCGGCGGAGACGGAGGGGCGGAGCATGCTGTCGACGTGGTGCCCGCAGGCCAACGTGCTGGAGCACGAGGCCGTGGGAGCGTTCCTCACGCACTCCGGGTGGAACTCGTCGCTGGAGAGCATCAGCTCCGGCGTGCCGATGGTGTGCTGGCCATTCTTCGCGGACCAGCAGACCAACTGCCGGTACAAGTGCACGGAGTGGGGCGTCGGAATGGAGATCGCGGACGACGTGAAAAGGGCGGAGGTGGAGGCCATGATACGGGAGGTCATGGAGGGGGAGAAGGGAGGGGAGATGCGGCGCCGCGTGACGGAACTCCGGGACAGCGCAGTGGCCTCAGCGCGGCGTGATGGACGGTCCATGCGCAATGTTGATAGGCTCATCAACGAGGTGCTGCTGGCTTGAATCTGTTTACGGGCTGCACCGTTGGCTTTTGGGTAATGGCAAGTTTCTGCTACAAGGTGGTTGTGGCATATTTGTTTTGAGGGATGGTTGTGGCATATTTGCAAGAATGACTTTGTATCTTTTTTTTGAACTTAACTTTGTATCCTTTTAAGTCAACCAGTATTTGGAGTTTGTTGGGGTTTGGATGTTGCTGCTTTTATATGTGGTGCATGTCATATGAGTTGCGTCAAGTTTGTGATAATTTCAAATATGTAACTTGAGGAAAACTCATGTAAGTTCTATCAAGATTCAGATACTTACCAGACTTATTAAGATATTGTGAACTTCACTAGTACAAAGCCATCCTATGGAAACGGGTTAAAACCATTTCCGGCAATTGAGATAGGATTTGTCAACTCAAGTGTAGAGAGAAACTTCCTCCCGGGTCGCTCTCGACTCCGGCGGCAACTCTAACCCTAGCCCAATAAATCCCCCGTCCCCCTTTTCCCTCCCTCGCCGGTGTCGGTGGTCCCTGTTGAGCCTTGCCTGCATGGTTCGCAGCGGCAGCGAGGAACCCTATGCGTGTGCGAAGAGTTGTGGGATGTAGGGAGCACCGCATTCGCAACACTCAAGCGCGGCCATGGTGGGGTCTTTGAGGGCAGCGGTGCTTCGGCTGGCAGATCATGTTGCGATAATTCGTAGTACATGACGATATGGCGCCCGTCCCATATCCCGGCCGATCAATACAAGCGGAGATTCGTGCTTGGGATTTTTGCAAAATGACCCCTCCACTTTTTCTAATCCAGAAGTAGTCCTAGGAGATGTCTGTATAAAACGCACAAATCGGGATGAAACCCTAACAATCTTCCCCCAAATCCTGCCGCCCGCCGCCCTCCTTGCTGGAACCGACTGGGCCCTCCTCATCGCTTGTTGATTCTTCATCGCCGCCCTCACGCCAGGCTGGAACGGCTTCGTACGCCATCGTGCTCCGCGCCCACTGACAGCGAAGACAAGCTGTGGCCGCTACAGCCACCTGACGCGGTGGCTGTCACGGTGGTGGTGTCGTCCGGCACCGGACGTTGTTGCTTACGGATTTCCAAAGATTTTTTATGTGGATAAATGTTACATATACAAGGATCTATGGATACTGGATACACACTGCAATTTGTGAAGAACTTAAGATGACAACACATGATCCACATTAGAATTGGTGAAGAACTTTATAAACAACACAGACTTCCAGATATGAATCCGGTAAAACCTAGAGTCCTTTTCGCAAATACGAATCACCAATCTTGATGCACTAGACAATATCAGATATGGTGGTGGTGGGAAGGGAATTCGACGCAAGGCGGGCAGCACAGCCACACACGGGTGTCTCCGGCCGCCTCTATTTCTTGGGCTGAAGTAGAGCCTTGGCCCTTGCTAGCCCGTCGCCATCCATCTTCCGATCTGGAATCGCATGCAACCATCATTGTTGTCGTTGTTCGACGTACGAGGTAGCGCGGCCGGCGGTCAAGAGTCTCCAGTCACCACGACATCGGCTCAGGGCAGTGCTCGCGACCCTTCCAAGCCCATCGTCTCCTCCACCCCCAGATCGAATCTAGTGATGCTAGAAGTTGTGGTGTCTTCAAGTCTGACAGGGATATCCCCCATCAGAACCTTGGTTGTGTAGTGCATGCCGACCGCTCGAGAGCCTTCTGGCCGGAGTGTGTGGGTGATGCACATAGGGATAGTTTATATTGTTATTTGAATTGGTATTGCATTATTTTTTTTACTTAATTAGATGTTTATGAGACTTTTTTAAGAAGTCCCTTGTTTCAGTATTGATTTTTTTTGGTGGCAGAAAACCTCCTATTTTGTATTTATGTTTCATGGATCTCTAGGGACTCAATCAAATCAAGGAAAATTACCACATAAGTTTTTCATTAGAGAGAAGACCACTAGCAGAAGAAGACAACTGGGAGGGCCACGAGGCCCAAGATAGGCCCCATGTAGCAGCTTGATACACCTGCCACGCCATGGGGGACCATCTAGCCCTCGTGCGTCGCCTCGCCTCCGAGTTTTATGGGGAGCTCTATATCGCAGGAAAAGCTACACAATAGTTTTCCCGAGATTTATAGAGGTGTTAGTGGAAGCGAAACTCTTCTCCTTCTCTGGGAGAGGGCAAATCCTGCTGCTCCGAAGCCTCTGACGTGGGGGAATCGAAGCCATCATCATCACCAACTCCTCCTTGATGTAGGAGGAGTCTCTCCATCATCCCCAACATCAGCACTGACCCCATCTCGAAGATCCACTCCACCCCTCATAGTTTGTGATAGGACGGAACCCTAAGTAAGTTTTTAATGATGTGTGCATGCTTGTGCTCGGTAACTTGTTGTTATTTGGTGGAGAAGTTATATTTTTATATTTGTTTTATACCATATGCAACTGATCATTGTCATGTTTCACCCTTGTGAGTAGTTTCCCATTTTCCTGAGGATATAAGATGGATTGGCATGATTTCTATATAGTATTTCATGAGTATTTGGTCAAGTTTTGTACTTTGATATGGTTCTATGATGGTAACATACTAACATCAACTGTGTGTTCCTTCACCTAGATGTGCTCATAGGGCTACAACTTAGTGTAATGAAAAGGAGTATGGATGGCATGAGATGATAGAAACCTTGTCCAAATCTTTAGAGTTGCATTAGAGGGGTTTATATGACTAGGAATCTTAGAACTTAAGGAAATGGTTGAATATTTATGTCTTAGTGAATTCCTAGTTGGCTCGTGCAAATGGCTTAGGGACCAATCATTAGATGTGCTTGTTCATGATTGTGGTTGCGCCTATTTTAGGCTCCATCAGATGAAAAAAAAACTTGACAACATATTTACCATGCTTTTCTAGAAATCCTTATGATATGAAGTCCGTGTCGCCTTTGGGAACACTTGCCTCATATAAGAACACATCTAAACTTGTCCTCTTGCTGAATAGAGAATTGAAATTTCTCTGAAAAGAGCATTTAAGTAACATGTAATTTACTTAACCTGTCTTTTACTTTCCAGCAAATTATAATCCAGAAAATACAAATCTTTGCATCTTTCATCATTTACTTTGTTGAATTTGCTAACCAATACCTTGGGTTCCTTGTGGGTTTGACAACCTTTTCTATTCGAAAGGTACTACAATTGATGCCATACACCTTTGGATTATCAGCGGGTTCGCGTGGCATCGGTGCTTCTCGTTCTTCTTCACTGTGATGGTGTGCACAGTTTGGAAGCCGATGCGGAGGCCCTGGGAAGTGTGAGCATTTTGGTGTGCGTGCAAGGTAGATGCTCATGTGTTGGCATGCGACTACGGTCATGAGGGCGGCATGGTGGTTGGCGAGCTTTGTGTTGTGGCAGTGGTGTGCGTGTCGTCTTGGCGGCGGTCTGTTTCCCATGTTGGAGGTGGACAACTCATGCAAAGAGGAAACCCTTGCCTAGTTCCTAGGTCACGACCATGCCGTCTTTGAACGTTGTCCCCTTCTTGAAGGCGTCTTTGCAGCTTCGATCGGTCCTCCTTTTTGATCCAACTGAAAACTCATAACCCTCGGATTGGGCAGTGGCGGCTCTCTGGCGTCGTGTTCTCCTTGAAGACGCCGCTATGGAGCTCACGGCGCAGCTCTGCGGATGCTGCGTGGCAGGTTGCTGTGGATTCATCGGTTGGCGTTGCTTCTCCATTGTACTTCCTCCGGCCTAGCTTGCTTTTTGAGAATGTCAACGGCAGTTCATGTGCGGTAGCGCTGCTGATCTCTAGTGGCGAGGTCTACGTTGGTGTTGTGCGGCTTTTGGCGGTGTGCATCGCCTGTTGGTGTGTTGGTCTACGTTGGTGTTTTCCATCAAGCTTGCACTCTTCCTCTTCAGATTATCTCCTCATGTGTTAATCTGGTTTTCCGTTTCGCGCTCTAGCTTGTAGCTCCTTCGGTGTCCTGTGTCCCATGTGTGTGTAATCTTATAAGCCGGGTTCAACATCTTGTACTTTCCTAATTGTTGGTTTTACTAATTTAATGTCGGGCTCTTGGCATGTTATCTAGAAAAGATAGTCTATGTTGCAAGGACCCTATCACTGATGTGAATGGATCATCAAAATGGAGGAGATATTCGCTTGCTATGTGACCCTCGTTGGCAATGAAGATATATGATAATCCGCGTTCGTGGTGTGAGGCCACTTCAGTGATGTTTTTTTATTTTGTTTTGACCGTGTCCCTAGTGCCATGATGCATTCGGAGAGTTTTGTGTAATCGTGTGCATGGACCACGTGTACTACACATGTTCTTGTTTTGTGTGTGCCTCACATAGTATTTCATTGCTAAAATTCACACAAAATTTGAAAAATACAATCCACAACATACATACACATTTAATTCATTGCAATCATATTTTGTAGAAAACACAATTCATATGTCCACATCAACTAAGGATTTTAGTTCACCATTATCTAAAATACAGTTCTAAAAGTGAGTTACGAATGTAGAATTGTTATTTTCTTGGTCATGTCGACGCTGATTCGAGCCTAAAGTTGTTGAGATGCCAATAACTCTATTAGCATCACGCTCTGCTGAGATTTTCATCAATGTGAAAATATAAACACAAAATATGCTAAATTAATAATTCTAATACTTACTAGGCTATTACTGACGTTAGAAAATGTGTGATTACAAGAAGCCTCTATCAAACACTCTCTGTCCAGAAATGATTTGGAGGCAGAAATTTTTGCACGTGGTGATATTTGTTTGACAACCAAACCATTTTAGTACGGCATAACCAAAATAGGCTAAATGTTTGCCATGGACTTCCGACTTGGCAACACAAAAACATAACAAGGATATATAAGCACATTAATAACGGGAAATGCACTTTGGCTCATAGAAGCATTTGCTTCCATTGTGTGAATCCACATTTCGAAGTGTCAAAAAATTCTAAACTAAATTTTTACATGTACATATAGACACTTTATGTTGGTACACAAATTTTCAAAAAAAGAAAACAATTTATGTGGCTCCTGTAAAAAAGACAAATTTTGATGCTGTAACACGACTACGTATAACGCATTTTTTTTGTCTTTTTTGTACACACCACATAAAATATTGTTTTTCCACGAAAACTCGTGCACGAACATAGAATGTCACGATGCACACCAAAAATTTTATGCCAATTTATTTTGGCATTTTTAAAATTAATTTTTATTTATTTTGTATAATGGAAGCATTTGCTCCTATGAACCAAAACGCCACCTCCATTAATAACTTCTAAAGTTGAACGGGAGAGTGTTCTAGCAGCATAAATATCATGTGCTCCCTTCGCCCCAAAAGAATGTTGCAGATCCATTTAAATTTAGATGTATCTAAACACGATATTTAGACAAGTCTGTGACATCCTTTTTGAGACTGATGGAGTGCTTAATTCTCTGTTTCCTGCTTCAATGACTTGCTGCAGCAACCATGCTGCCGCGCGTGTTTGAACCAAACTTTGTTCACTTCGAATTCTCTTACCGCTGAATCAGGAACTCAAGAAATTAATAAGAGTTTATCCACTTTCCACTGCATTGTTTTCCAGTGTAAATGTAATTTGACTTAAAAGTTTTTAATAGGTTTTCATGTTTCAGGCCACTGGACACTTTCTTCCTGAGTATAATTATAAGCCCAAAGAAAGGCTGGCGTTTTAACCAGCTGGCTGTCTGGAGAAAAGATCAAAATTGATCCGGATGCAGCATACTAAATCATCGATTTCTAGACAGAAACTCAATTCGGCTCCCGGGTGCGTATGATCCCTCTACCATAAAAATATATTTCCAAGTGTTAAAAAATTTTGACAAAAAATTTACATGTACATCTCCATAACATATGTGTATTCGTCAAGTTTCACGAAAAAATGATATTTTTTGTAGTCTAAGCGAAAAAGAGAAAATTTATTTTGTGACAAGTCTTTGTTTCAGCACCGAATTTTGTCTTTTTTACACACGTCACATGACATGTCGATTTTTTATGAAACGACTTTGTGAGCACGTAGCACATGAAGATGTACGTGCGAAATTTTTGTTTCAATTTTTTTGACATTTTAAAATGTGTCTAACGTGTATTTCAAGATAAAGAGAGCATACGCTCCTATGTGCCAAAACATCACTACCATTTCTAGACATGTACTCCGTATCTTCTTTTTGCTAACATTTCTTTTTCAGTATTCCTTTTTGAGTTTTTTGGTGCCAAACCCAATAAAGAACCCAAGGTTCTGTTATCAACTTATCCTTCGGCGTGCATTCTCTAGTTGATCGCTGCAAACGAACCATCTTAACACAATCCTTTTTCTGGACCAAAAAATGCAACAGAAACAGATGGAATGGGTCAAAACTAGAGGCCTACACTCTACCAGAAAGCGTTAAAACAAACGAGGATGCATCTCATGAAGTCCTTGAACACCGTCAGCATGTTAAACTTCTTGGTCCCAAAGCGCGCCTATGTAGATCAATAGTCCCTATCTCAAACAAAGAAAACACCAGGAAGGGAGACTAGCTCAAACAAGCGAGCTGAAGTCAGAATGGTGAAAGCTGGAGCTTTAATTTAGAATCTTCAATCAAACAATGCCCCGCGTACATCAAGCAAGATTGTGGCAGATGAACATGTTTTCGTGGCAAGCTGCAGTCACTAGAGTGTTGGCGTTCAGGCGCCGTGTGGATAGTTGCATGACTTACTACTATCAACACAAGCTACAATGAATTTAAAATCAGTAGGCAAACTTGGAGAAGAGATCCACAGGAGGTTACGCTGATGATTTCAGAGAGAAGTACCGCATAAACTACGCATTACAGATTTTCGGACTAAAATCCACACAGGAAAGTGCAGAACAGGTACTTCAAATGGCATCAGAAACATGCTGGAGTTACTTATTGCAATCATCCTAATCCGGAAACATCTTCCTTGGAACAAATTCATTGACGAAGGTATCCAAGTCCGAGCAAAACATCAGTTATACCCAGGAAGCTATCAGCGACATGTTACTGCAAACCCACGCAAAGATCGCTACTATAGTTGCTCCATATCAGCTTCAGTGGTGTAGGCAGGGTGGAGAGTGTGGCCAGCTACAGGTTCGACATGAATCCATTTCCTGCCAGTCAGCTTATTCCGCTCGAACCGCACATGGCCTTCTTTCAGAGAGAAGAGAGTGTGATCCTTCCCCATGCCAACATAGTTTCCAGGATGGAAGCGGGTTCCTCTTTGGCGTACGATGATGTTTCCTGGTTCCACTTTCTGAAAAAAAAAAGACAAGTGTAAGTGTTGGAGAGCAGTATGACATATTTTCCCCTTTTTTCTATACTAAGGAGATGAAGACACGTGAGTGCCAATATATGACAAGATACCAAAAAAATCAAAACTCTTAACTATTTTCACGTGATTTTGGAGGTTATTCATGCAATCTCGTTCAAGGCATCGTCAAGAAGAAACATTAAAACCGTAAGGAGCATCTTAAGATGGTACCTCTCCCCCAAATTTCTTAACACCCAAATATTTGGGGTTAGAGTCGCGGCCATTTTTTGTCGATCCAGCAGTCTTTTTCGTGGCCCAACGCCTAAACACCAAGCTCAGTCCTCCAGATGCCTCTGGAATCAAGTACACACAAGAAATTAAGTCCACTTGTGAAGAAAAACGAGAAGATCCAAGTTTTGAAATTTCGATATCACAAACTGCAAAATCATCACCTGTTGTGCTAGTGTACACCGGAACATTTGAGATCAGTTCTTTGACATTCACTCTCCTGAAAACTGATGAGAGAGCCATCTTGCTTGCCCAAATTTACCTGTAACTAAAAGAATTCTCTCAAATATAGATAATACTGTAGTACGGGGGGGAAAAGTGGGCTTATGCATCTTGTCCTTTTTAGCCTTCCATGCTGAATAGATTTTACGTTAGGTTGCTCTACTTTTACTAAGCCAAAGAGTCAACCTTACAAATGCCCACAAGCCCTCCAATAACCTCAGTTGTGCGTTGTGATATGCTAGCTAGTACTTTGGAGCTTTCCTGTTAACTTTTCTTCATTCGTGTGGGAAATTTGATTTCACAGAGAACTAGATGCGGCATGAAAGTACAAAGGAGATGAACAAAAGAAAAAAAGAGAACATTATGTGTTTATCTTCAGTATGAACAATTTCTGTTTTTGTTTTATACAGATATTAAGTCCCAAAATTTATGTGTTATACATATATCTGCACAAAACTGGATCAGAAACACTGAAATCATAGTTTTATTTTATCAGAAGAAGAAGAATGTCCTTAATGGTGATAAATACAAGTAACAAGTTGCAGATCCACTGCAAATATAACACTTTTTAAACAATAAAAGCCCCCGAAGGGCCTGGAAACTTCATTTAAAAAGGTGGAGGGTATAATTTTACAATAAGGCCCTGAGCGGAACCCGAATATGTACACACATGTCCTTGTAAACTATGAATCGCACCCCAGAAGAAATGACGTCGGTCCAGGAAACGCAATCGAGTCCTTGAGCTCTGCCACCATGCCACCAGATGCGGCCGGCCATGACGCAGCCGGGCGCGAAACCACTTGGGGCGCCGGAGGCAGCAGAATCCACCGCATCGGAGCTGAGGAAGATTCTCACTCAGAGGACGAACGGCCTCGAGAAAACCAAACTCGAGTGCAGCTGGACCAAGCTTGCGGTCTAAGAGCAACTCTAACAGAGCCCGTAAATGCCGCCGGAACTGAATTTTTCCGGCGGATTTACGGGTTTGGGCCGAAAGCGTTGATACAACGCCTGAATCGGAGGCCCGGCCCCTAAAACTTTCTCGGGGGCCCGAGAAAGTGAGCGCGCGACCCCTATTTATACAGGCCGCGGAGTGGAGTTGGGTTACAAAACCCTACTCCCCGCCGCCGCGTCCGCTTCCTCTGCCACGTGCGCTTCCACTTCCGGCGAGAAATCACGTCGTTGCCGCCCCCGCATCGTCTCTTCCGCGACCTCCACCGCGACCGCATGGCTGGCGCCGGCAGCGGCGGGAGGGGAGGCGGGCGAATTGGAGGCAACAACTCGCCGCCCCCCCCCCCCCCGTCTTCCGCTCGGAGGCCGAACGGCGGAAATGGAACCGCTTGGAGGGCGCGCGGAAGCGGACGGTGGACAAACTGGGAAGCTCACCCGCTACGCCAATAGCGGTGAGGGCTCTTCCTCCGGCGCGTCGGGCCGTACCCTTGCGCCGCCCGTCGAGGACAGCACCGACGAGGAGGAGGAGGAGGCGGCGCCGGCGCGCACCGTATTCAACTAGGCGGACTACGTCCTCAACGACGACGAGGGGGCGACGACGATCCAACAAGTCGCCGTCATTTCGGAGGCCGAGGGGGATGCACGCTTCCGCCGCGAGGAGGCGACGGCGTCCGTCAGGTGCGCACGTACGAGGCGTCGCAGAAGGAGGCCACCACCCGCCGCATGAAGCAGGAGGTCTTCGACCTCGACTCCGAATAGGTCGCCGACGGCGGCGTCCTCCGCCGCGCATAGAAGCTCCCGTGGGGCCAAAAATTAGCTAAGTTTAGGTCGCGTGGCGGATCAGTTCTATATGTAAATGTATTTTGCAATAGCAACTATGCAACTATGCAGTTCGAAACTCACTTTTCTGAACTTGTTTGCGATGATCAGTTCTACCGCCATATTTGAATTTCGTTTTTTCGTTCCAAATATGGGTGTTGTTCTGTGCCACCTCCGAATCCGCTCGAAAATTGATTTTCGGGAGACTGAACTTCCGTTTTTCAGTTTGTCTGTTTAAGGGCTCTGTTAGAGATGCTCTAAGGTCGCCACTTGGGATTTTCTACGGAAGAATCAGTCTAAAGAGAATCCGAGACCCCCCCCCCCCCCAATGCGGAGCCGCAAAGCCCAAACCCGACCTAGTTCTTCCATCGCCACAATGGCAAAAACCAGACGAATCCTCTGCTTTTGCTTGACAGCTCCATCTACAGCACCTGCTCCCAAACGCAGAAGAGAGCGCATCTCCGCGTCGATTCCCCTCTCGCCTCTATGGCTGGCCGGGGGGAATCAGCACAGCACCGCGCTTGTTACCGCCTCACCCCTCCCCCTCGCCGCCGCGGCCGGCCAGGAGGAGCAGGGCAGCCTCCAACAGCTGCATCAGAAGAAGGCTCCTAAAGGACCCTTTATTTGCTGAGATCCCAGCCATGGGCGAGTTCGCCGCCTGTTCCGACTGCCGGAGCACGATGTCGCCGCCACTCAACCACCGGATGCGCTAGGTCCGGGTCAAAGACTCAGACGCCCTACTCCAAACCTATGTTGCCTGGATACGGCGATACGGATACGGATACCGCGATACGGCGATACAGCGATTTTTCAAAAACACGGATACGGGGATACGTTTGTATATATATAATATAGATTAATGATATATACAAATTATGTATTTTTGTACTAGAATGAGAATTACTATATAGAAGCATATGAGTACCATGAGTCCATGACAAGGTTGTTTGACCGAAAAGCTTGGCAATTCCAGCGATGCAGCCTTCTCTTAGTTGTCAAAAACATCAGCAAGATGGAAGAACAATTACATCACAAAAATAATTTGATGTTAGGTACTGACAATCTCACCATTAGTACACAAACACTTCCCAACAGTGCAATAGTGCACGGTAAGTTTGATAGCACCACATGAATCACAACTTGGCAAGTTGGAACTTTGAATAATTATTCATATGTCTCTACCCATTCAGTCCAGTGAACTACATTCCAATTCAGTTTTATACTTCTATCCCATTCAATCCAGTGAACTACATTCCAGATTTATCTAAAAAAACAAGATTCTAGCAGTGTGGTCTCATCTGATACATAGCACAACAAAATCAAGCCAGCAGTTCATCTACACAGTGCAGCGACGGATGACGCCAGCGGAATTCAGGAAGCCAGGAAAATTAACTCGGACAGAGCGTCAGGACCAAGAAGAAACAGAGAAGAGATGGGAGGAGGGGAAGTGGACCTGCACAATGCAGCGGCGGGCGGCGGAGGATCTGCTCAGCGGCTGGACCTTTCCTCCGGTGCGGCGGCGCAGCAGCAGAGGTGGCCGGAGATCTCCTGCAGTGTGGCGGCGCATGATGCCCTGGTCGCTGGGTCGGGAGGTGAGTAGACAGAAAGGGGATGGGTTTGGGTTGCTGTATAAATCGATGGGTTAGGGTATTCCCGTATCCCAGCCGTATCGTGCGGGTATCCGCTGCGTATCCGATTTATTATCTTTTTTCTAGAAAATGGAAAATCGCTGGATACGTACGAGATACGTATCCGGCCGTGTCCGGCCGTATCCTCGTATCCAAACGTATCTAACCCCCGATACGTGAGTTTTTGCCCGTATCCGTGCAACAGAGCTCCAAACTACCGGCACAGGGCCAAAAAACCTAGATCTACAGCTAGGAGCTACTCCGGCGCCTCCCATGCGCCATCTCTGACCGGCAAAGCCGCCGGAGAAGGCTCAGGGTCGGCCCAGTCTCTCTTCGTCAACGCTCAGAAAGGGGGAGTGGAGGATGGGCGGTGCTGTGCAGTGGGGAAGAAAGGGATTGGGAGCAAATATAACACATGGTATCCAAGATATCTAAACCAGAAGCAGAATGAAGCCTCAAAATTGATGAAATGTATATCGTAGTTGCATGCAACATCAGGGACTAGTCAGAAAACTGCTTTCAATCAAGCAACTGTGGGGAGCTCTCTGTCTTGCCTGGACCACCAACTAACGTATTTCATGATTGAGACTTGATCAAAACAACAAGTGCTAAATCAGTTATTTTTTATTAAAGTAAACAGATAATAGTATTGCGTTGCAGAAAAGAAAAGATGCCATTTTTTACTGAAAATTAAATTTCTAATTTCCCCTCGTTTCATCACCACTTGTCAATGAAGCCCATATTACTGCACATGAAGCAAGAGCAAACTTTTATCAACAAAATATGAGCCTGTCTCGGTTACTGAGCAACACTAAGAAGTCCAGATACCCAAAAGCAAGACTGCTGATGCAATGAGAAATGACGTTATGTTATGATACCGCAACGAAGAAGAAGAAGATATGAAGGCTTCTCCCAGGTGCAATCAATCAGAAAGCAAGTCTTGGCGCAGAAAAAGATAGGCGCTTTCAGCGAGCAAACCAAGGTATTCGGCCTTCATCGCCGGTCGTCGCTGACCAGGCATTTCACCGAACATGTGGTGGTCAGAGCAGGTCCAATGTCCCCGTGCAGCCACCTTCGACCGAAAGAAACATCCCAGCACGCCCAAAGGATGATGCACTACGAGCAACATGTGTCTATGATCTAATGCATCAAGATTTCCTTCCAAACCGCCGTTGGTCGATCGAATCGGGAACACCGGCCGGAAGAAGCACTCACCCTTGGGTCCCAGCCTCCCAGGTGCGACGGCAAGCGAACAAAAGGAATACCAGAGAGGGGGGAGGGAGGGAGAGACGAGCAGAGGAGGAGAAGTCACCTCTCAGAACCGGCACCGCCACCGCGGACGCTGCCGCCGCCGCCGCGCAGCAGTGATCTAGAAAAAGGAAGGAGACGGGGTTGGGAGGGGAGCTCGCCGTTTGGTGCTTATGGGCCAGGATCAGCCGGCCGGCCCAAAATCTGTATAAGCATCGTGGCGCCGAAAAGCGGCCCAGTTAAAGCTCCGATAGACGGCATTCCTCAAGGGCGCGTTTGGTTGCCTGGGCAGTAAATCTGCATGCCTCGCCAGTGAGATGGGACGCATTGCGCGTCGCGAATGGACCATGGGTTATTTTTGGTGGGTCGTTTGGTAGCCTGTGCGACCTTTCGTGCGCCAGAGAAGGAACCCAGACCCCATCGTTTGGTTGCCCGTTTTCAGCCCATCTTGCACGCAGGAAAACAGGAGTCTGCTATTTGGTTGCTCAAATCACAAGTCTATATCCTTACCACAATTCAAATCGGGTGAGATTGTCATGCCATGGCATCTTACATACGATCAGAGACCACTCAGAAGAACAAGATCCTCACGATCACCACGATGAGGAAGGCGATGATGTAATCTTTCACCCGGCTGGGACGTACCTCCGCGGTGCTCCTTGGAGAGCATGTACTTCCTCCGCGGCAGGCTGTGCTAATGGCACTTGCCTCATCGATGGCATGATCTTCCTGCAGCTCCTCTTCCAGGAAGCTGAGGTACTCTTGTTGTGCCTCCTCCAATGTTGCATATCCTCGGTAGCTGTTGTTGGAGTAGCCATTGACCTGATCTTGACACACTCTCCATGAGTTGTAGATTCCTCGAACCCGCCCGCGAAACACCACATACCACTAGCATGGGAAAAGAAGTTAGCAATCACAACAATAAAGCAATTCAGAAATGAGCAATAGAACAAGACAAGTGTTGACAACAAATCTGAAACTAACAGGGGCATGCATATCATTTTAAAAGTCAATCAGAAGTTTATCCTACACTACCGTGGTGTCGTCCTACCACCACAACAAAAGTGGGTGTCTCATCGTAACACCGCAAAGTTCACCATCACCTGAGGGGTTAGTATATACCACCTCATCATACTTACAAAAGGGGCCAAATGTTTTTCATCCTAGCTACTGCCAGAATATACATCATCATCATCATCATCATCATCATCATCATCATCATCATCATCATCATCATCACCATCTCCATGCATGCAACCCTGAACCACCCCCTCAAGGGCACCACTACACCTTGTTGTGGTACTTGCCAAGGTAGTTCCTCAGCCAGAGGACGCGGTGTGGCTCGATCATGCTGACGAAGCTGGATCCCTGATACGTCTCCAACGTATCTATAATTTCTTATGTTCCATGCTACTATATTGATGATATCTACATGTTTTATGCATACTTTATGTCATATTTATGCGTTTTCCGGAACTAACCTATTGACGAGATGCCGAAGGGCCAGTTCTCGTTTTACGCTGTTTTTGGTTCCAGAAATCCTAGTAAGGAAATATTCTTGGAATCGGACGAAATCAATGCCCGAGCATCCTATTTTTCCACGAAGCTTCCGGAACACCCGAGAGCCACCAGAGGGGAGCCCTGGTGGGCCCAGATGATAGGGCGGCGCGGCCAGGGCAGGGCCCGCGCCCCCCTAGTGTGTCACCGCCTCGTCGACCCTCCGACTCCGCCTCTTCGCCTATATAAAGGTCCCTGACCTAAACACGATACGAATAAGCCACGGTACGAGAAAAGTTCCAGAGCCGCCGCCATCGCGAAGCCAAGATCTGGGGGACAGGAGTCTCTGTTCCGGCACGCCGCCGGGACGGGAAGTGCCCGGAAGGCTCCTCCATCGACTCCACCGCCATCTTCATCACCGCTGTTGTCTCCCATGAGGAGGGAGTAGTTCTCCATCGAGGCTCGGGGCATGTCTGCGGTAGCTATGTGGTTCATCTCTCTCCTATGTACTTCAATACAATAATCTCATGAGCTGCCTTACATGATTGAGATTCATATGATGATGCTTGTAATCTAGATGTTATTATGCTAGTCAAGTGGGTTTTACTTATGTGATCTCAGGAGACTCCTTGTCCCACGTGTGTAAAGGTGACAGTGTGTGCACCGTGTGGGTCTCTTAGGCTATATTTCACAGAATACTTATTCACTGTTATGAATGGCATAGTGAAGTGCTTATTTATATCCCTTTATGATTGCAATGTGCTTTGTATCACTATTTATATATGTGCTACTCATGTGATGTTATTAAAGTAGTCTATTCCTCCTGCATGGTGTAATGGTGACAGTGTGTGCATCGTGTAGTTCTTGTCGTAGATTATGATCATAATCTCTTGTAGGTTATTGTAACATCCCAAAAATTTCAAAACAAAACAAATGAATTTCCCTAGTTCCAAAAATTTGGAACCAACAAAAACTTTTATTAAATTAAGTTTGGTAAATAATAATCTTGCATAATTCTTGTGCTATTGCCATGATTGCTTGTTATTAGTATTTGAAATAATATTAAACCCTAAAGACTCACCCCTCCTCTCATCATTCTAGTGAAAATAAAATAAAAGGAAATTAAATAGGAAAAAGGCATATGTGCCTATGGCTACAATTATAAATATTTATCCTAGACCTTTTCACTTTACTTAAAGGATTGGAAAAAAGCTTTATAAACCTTATATAGTACTTCTTAAATCATCTCTAGGTGGAAACCAAAAAGAATAAAAAGAAAACTAAAAATGCCATAGAGGCATATGAGAGTAAAATAGTAAATAAGGGAATTTAAGAAAATTAACCCTAGGACTTGTTGTGAATGGTTGGATCACCTCCATATATCATTTCAACATTCAACAAAACCAATTGGGCCAAACCAAGTCAGAGTAAAAATGAAATACCACATATGCATAAAAGCATATGTGACACATGGGCATTTCACCAAACATTGACCTATGTCCTTAAACCTTGACCAAATGGTGTGAAACCCTCTCTAAACCTATTATAACCCTAAATGGACCCTAACCCATGTCCAAGTGAAGCAAGAACAACCCTAGTACAAGTTATGAAAATTGGACACCTCATTCCTTATGTGTTAAGGCCAAATTTGCAAATCTTTGAACAAGACCATTTGATTTAGTTTCAATACTTTTAAAATGTTTCTAAACTCATAAGAACCACATTAGAGTCAACCAAAGTCAAATCAAATGGAGAAAATTCAAATGGTGAGGAATTCCCAATTTCCCTCACATACACATTAGGCCAAAATACAAATCTTCACCAAGGCCAAATTTGCTTGCCCCATTGCTTCTAAAATACTTCAATATGATAAACTAACACAATTGCATCATTGGATCAAGAATTAAATCAAAGCAAAACTCAAATTCAACATACATGTGATAATGGTCATTTTGTCACTTTATAAAATGTTCCCCACTTTACCCATCTGTAATTCTCATTTCTTAAATCAAACTTGGTCAACTATGACCATGTCATCCAAGACCATGTCAAGGTCAACAACTTTCATGTTGACCATCTCTGCTAATGTTGACTAGGTTGACCAGAAAGACAGGGACAAGTGGAGACTTTGAGTTAATGTGAAGATCATACCAAATTTGGAATCTCACAAACCTTGACCAAATTGACCACCACCACCACCATTCAATCACATTTAATATATAACTAAACTCCACCAAAAAGAATTCCAAATTAATAATATTTTCTTCATGCGGCCATTGTGTCGAGCACCTTGTGTGCATAAACTGGAATTCATGTTACTTGCTTTTGTCCAGTGGGTTTTGGCCTCAACCACCTCTATCTGGTGATGATCATCACCTCTCTACACCCCCTGCCCCTAGCCCAGTACTTGCATGATGGATTAAAGTCGAGGAGAAAACCTAAAGTATGCCAAACTATGCCATGCCGGCCACCGTTGGTCACTCTCTCTCTAGCCTCTCTCTCTCAGTACAACCTTGCCTAGAAGCTTCTACTCATCACCACGAATCTGCCAGTACCCAGCTGGAGCTCTCCAACACACGGCATTGGCCGAACGAAGCGTGCCCAGACGCGCCCGAACCATGCCAGCACGCGCGGTGACCACGCCCTGGACGCCGCCAGTACACCATGCGCTCGAGCGCCCTACTCCTCCCCTGCAAAGGCTACCACTGCGTCGAGCACCGCCTCCACGCCCTCTAGCCACTAGACATGCTCGAGTGACTGCGGCTGCCTCGTCACCGTCGTCCTCGCCGGAATCATGCCGCGAGTACTGAGGTACAAAGTGCATGCGCTCGAGCGATCCTATCGCGCCCTGGACGCAACGGCTACACTCAGAGCATCTCCTAGCAGTCGCCTACTCGACGAGCTCCCTAGCTTGCCCCTTCGCTCACCATAGACGCCGCGCCATGGCCGCCCCTTCGCAGCAACCACGGCACCCTCAAGCCCCTATAAAAGGAGACCATCCCTGGACGATTTCTTCACACCATTCGCTTCACCTCTTCCCTCTGATCATCCTCGAACACTTCCCTTACTCAATTAGACACTAGCTCGCCGGAATTTGATCGAAAACCGCCGCCACAGTAGCTCCTCACCGTCGACGATCCACGCCACCCCGAGCTCCGCCACGGTACCAGGGGCCTATTCGCCCTCGCCAACCTCGCCTCGACCACCGTCCTCGACCGCCGGCGACCTCCTGCGCTCTCCGACCCCCTACCTCGCCGGCGCAGCACACCCTTCTTCCCCGTCGACGACGACGACGCTCGACCGTCGATCGTCTGTCTGATCCAACGCCTCTCAATCGCAGGTACCGGTTTGCTGTTTATAAGTCGCTGACGCATGGGACCCCCTGTCAGCTGGCCCGCTGCATGGTCAGCACTAGTTGGGCCGGCCCAGTCTGTTTAATCTGTTTAGCCCGTGTTGTTTTCCCGCGCGGCCCAAGATTTCAAATTCGATTTAATTTATTTTAGTCAAATTCAACACTGATGACTACTTCAAATTTAAATAGTTTAAATTCTACTAAACCAAATTTAGCAAATTTTATATATTTGGAAAGCTCATGAAATTGTCTAAATAATGACACTGGCCTCATGTCCAAATTCGAAATTAAATTTAAATGATAAAAATAACAAGGCAGGGACTTTTCTGACTTCAAATAAATATTAGAAATTATCTAAAAATGATTTTAAGTTGATTCCAACTCTAATAAATCACATTTGACATAATCTAATTGTTTATGTAAAAATATAACATAGTTGCTTTGCATGATCATGGACTAAAGTTAAATAATGGCTATGGAGATATTTCTAGTTCATTTAATACATACACATAGAAGTTTTAAAATAGTATGAGGGCTTCTCTCTCATTTAAATTGTGCTCTTAAGTAATTCAAATAGAGGTACTGACCTTGATCAAATAAGTCTCATGCTTGGTTAATTAGAGAGGTTAATAATTAAGATGATAGTTTAACTTATATGAGGTATAGCCTCTCACATAAACCATTAGTCCAAATAGTTCAATAAGGATTAATAACACATAATTAATGACCCATAGGTTTATATTTGAAAATACTTAATCCTTCTCATAAGTAGTATTTAAATATTTCAAAACTATTTATTAAATCATATAATAGACTTTGGTCTCATTTAAATCTTGCCTCCACCATAAGTAATATGAAGTAGATTCCATGGTCAATTAAAATTCACTTTTAAATTAATTAATAATATTAAACCATTACAAGGTGTTACTAAAATATTATGAGGTGCTCACCTCATTTAAATCATCCTTCTCAAATAAAATGAAGTAAGGTATTGACCTTTAAATTCCTAGGCTCATACTTGCTCCCTTATAAATCTTAAATCTAAATAATATTTAAATTAATTAAATCACATGAGATGATGAATCTCATTCACTCACTTTCTCAAATACTAAGTGTGAAGTGTTGACCTTGGTCAACATGGGATCATCCCTGGTTATTTAATAATATTAAATCACCTCAATAGTAGTCTTTTAAATTAGTTACAACTAGGTGTTAAATCATATGAGAAATACTCCTCTCATTTAAATCTTGTTCTCAAGTAATCCAATATGAGGTAGTGATCATAATCTATATAACCTCAGATTAAATTATCTGGTGGCATGAAATCATTACCATGTTAATATTAAATTGCATGGGGTATGGAACCTCATTTAAATCATTTTCTCAAATAATAAGTATGAAGAGGTTGACTTTAGTCAACCTAGGTCATATATTATTCATAAGAGAAATTAAATCTTAAGAAGATTCAATGAGAGGAAATTATTTTCTCACAAACTAAAGAGAAACCCTAACTCCATTTTCAATGAGAGGAAATTATTTTCCTATTATTAAATAAGGAAACCCTATCATAAGTTGGTAATGAATGTTAAGTAGTGATGCTAGATCATTGTGTGAGCCACTAAGGCTAATTAAGAGTACTTAAGTATTGTTTGGTGATTGTATCCTCGCATTCGTTTATAGACGCTAGTACCGGAGACCATCAAGAGGAGGAAGTATTCTACCAAGAGGAAGAAGAAGAATATTTTGATCACTTCACCAATCAAGGCAAGCTAACATTCTTGCAAGCTAGACTAATGCAAGCTAATAAACTTGCTAACCATCAGGGTGCAAAGCTCTACTAGAGCAAGGCATCATTACATTTTACTTTATGAACCTATCCCAAAGTTTTTACTTTATAAGCCTTACTTGATTTTATTTATCAAAGTTACTGTTTGATTTATGATTCACTTGGTCTGGAGTAGAACAATACTTGATTTAGATTGGCACCACTCAAAGCTAGATAGCACCCCTCATATAGTTGCTATCGCTAATCAATTAAAATTTGGACTACTCTAGATGGGAACATGTGACTTTGAAATGAAGTTGAAACCTTGGAATGATGGTTCATTCCATTGAATGACTTTGAAGGTGAATATGACCAAGAGAAGATGGTGATTTTTGATATAAAACTGATGGATGGGTTCGGATGCGATACCATTCCAATTTTGAAAGTACCCCCACAATACCCAATATGGGTAAGGGCGTAACTAGAAATTTATGTGCTTTAGTATGGGTTCCCTCTAAACAAGCGTCATCGGGGTTATGCCAAGGGCTGCCTCCAAAGACATCTGAGATGATGTGACGTGATTAAGGTGAATTGTCCGGCCCAAGCCCTGTGCAGTTCCCGGGTTAACAGGTTGGTTTTCACCGGGAGGCCAAGCTCATGGGGAGAGGTGCCTGTACTAGAGTATATAAGTGAAAGGTTATGGTTGGTAGTCCGCATACGGAGTATGGTAAATCGAGGGCCAGCTAACCCCGACGGATTATTGCAAATATTGTGGCACAAGTGTACGACCTCTGCGAGTGTAGAACTATTCGAATAGCCGTGTCCACGGTTACGGACAATTGGAAAGGCCATACTTGTTCCGTCATCGGACCATTTTCAAAAATGTGACATATGACTGGTGACTTGAAGTTGACCGGTGAATGGTGACTTTGAGTTGGACCACAACAGAGTTGTGGGAATGACACTAATGTTCCCACTTGAGTTAGTCTAGTGATTCAAGCATCTTTACTAAATGTTTATAAAATAAACTTGGCTTTATGCAAATAAACCTAGAGCTTAGTATCCCTTTACCCCAATTGATAATGCTTACACTAGTATTAGTTTGCGAGTACTTTAAAAGTACTCATGGCTTTGTCCCTGGCTATTCAAATGGCCAGACTATGAAGGTGAACAGGTTGTACGAGGAAGATGGACAGCGAACGTCTACGACAACTAGGACCGCTCCCGACGTCAACGGTTGCTCGTGGAACGGATGGACCACGACCCGTTACTTCGCTTCCGCTATGTGTTTGTAATGGGATCTCTAGATCCACTATGTTGTATTAAGACTGGATCATGTGATCCTTTGTTGTAAGACGATTATGGGTTGTAATGAATGATGTGTTGTGATATCAAGCTATTATGTCTCGCAAAAACAATATTCCTGGGATTGCGAGGAATGGCATAATAGGCATCTGGACTTAAAAATCCGGGTGTTGACAAGTTGGTATCAGGGCCATTGTTTGACCTTAGGAGACCCTAGTTAGAATGGACGTTCAGAAAAATGTTAGTTTCAAAAACAAATAAAGTGAGTATTTATGAAAACTTATTCATTTTCTTCTCTACCAGATCTTCTTAAACATAAGCCAAGCATCTCCTTATAAATCCAGTAAAGTTTTGCAACACTTGTTCACATCTCTAACTTACTCATCCATTTCACTTTCAGATGGAGCCCTACGTCCAGACGGAGACCTACGATCTGGAAAACGGAGGAAGTTTGGTGTTTGAGCGCGACTTGTACCTAGTGTCCGAGAAGCTCGAACGCCCACCTCCCAAGTTCCACGGAGTCCGGATCCACAACACCCCCGCTGGGGAACAGCAGTGGATGATCACCGCTGACTTGAAGGGAAGCTCGGAACCTCCCATCTCGGAGAGGATCCTTTTCTCCTTCAAGGCCTACAACTGGGTGGACGGTCTTGCTCACGCCCTTCAGGAGGGACCGGCTCGGGTGTGTGGACGGAACATCGCCGCACTCCGGGAAGCCGCTTCGCCCACTTCGCGAGGCACGACACCATGGGGGAACCCATGGCACTCTCTTCGCACCCGGTGCTCAAGATCCATGTGCGGCATTTGGACTTTATGCTTCATGAGACCCGGAAGGACCCGGAGCCGACACGTGTCCACTCCCACCGTGCCCGGATGGCTTTGGCTCATCATGCCGACGCCATCGGGCTACTCGCCAAGGACCGCATGTCACTTCGCTCGCGGCGCGCCAAGAATGTCGCTACTATCACCCGTCTTCGCGAGAAGATTCGCACCTTAGAGGTGACTCGTCCGGACACGAGCAGGACCGGATCCAGGAGATGGAGGAAGATGGAGAAGACATCCAAGGAGGCGATGACTTCCCGAGTGACGACAATGACTTTGAGGATGACGAGTTCAGCGATGAGGAGGACTACGAGTTTCCGGAGGCCTGCAGAGGATGGGATCATTCCCATCGATGTGGATGAAGACAATGAGGAATAGTTGCACTAGCTTCACTTACGTAGGTGTGAGTTGTATCCCGCACCATGTATCGTAGACTGTGGAAGAAGGGTTCTTAAAACCCTTAGTGCTTTAGCTGGTAATGTGCGATGTTTGTTGTGAATAAATAAAATATGTGTTATGTGCGACAGTTATGGAGTTGATTATCGCTATGATAGTATTGATGTGATCTATGCCTCCTTCATAGTGTGATGGTGATAGTGTGCATGCTATGTTAGTACTTGGTCTATTTTGCAAAGATCTATTATACTCTAAGGTTACTTAAACATGAATATTGAATGTTGTGGCGCTTGTTAACTCCGGCATTGAGGGTTCGTGTAATCCTACACAATTAGTGGTGTTCATCATCCAACAAGAGTATATGTAGCACAAAGGAAAGAGAACTTATTTATTATGTGATCAATGTTGAGAGTGTCCACTAGTGAAAATATGATCCCTAGGCCTTGTTTCCACCACAAAGAATTGCTTCCTACGCCGAGCAAGCTATTTTCACGGCGCCGCTTGTTTCATTGTTTCTATCGCATCTTTACTTTCTCGCAATATTACCACCATCTATGCCACCTGTGTTTCACTATCTCTTCGCCGAACTAGTGCACCTATACATCCGACAAGTGTATTAGGTGTGTTGGGGACACAAGAGACTTCTTGCTTTGTGGTTGCGGTGGTTGCTTGAGAGGGATATCTTTGACCTCTTCCTCCCCGAGTTCGATAAACCTTGGGTGATCCACTTAAGGGAAAACTTGATGCTGTTCTACAAACCTCTCGCTCTTGGAGGCCCAACACCTGTCTACAAGAATAGAAGCACCCGTAGACATCAAGCTATTTTCTGGCGCCGTTACCGGGGAGGAAAGGTAAAAGGTACTCACACTCCGGATCTCGGCTACCAAGCTATTTTCCGGCGCCGTTGTAAGTACTCGAAGTTATTTCCTTTAGATCCTGCAATTGCATCTTTTGGTTTCTTGTTTACACTAGTTAGGCATAATGGAAAGTAACAATGAGCTTCTTATTCTATTTCCTGAGTTAAGACATGGATTGTTTGTTCGCGAAAATTAAAAAACCTATGGAATCTTATTTGCATGCTAGTAGCAATGATATTAGTATGAACGCTTTGAACACCATTGTTGCTAATGATATGGAAAATTCTAAGCTTGGGGAAGCTGGTTTTGATGAGCATGATATTTTTAGTCCCCCAAGCATTGAGGAGAAAATTTTCTTTGATGATACTTTGCCTCCTATTTATGATGATTATAATGATAGTGGTCTTTTGGTGCCGCCTACTATGGAGAGTAAATTTTATTATGATTATACTATGCCTCCTACACTTGATGAGAATAATAATGATAGCTACTTTGTTGAATTTGCTCCCACTACAAATAATAAAATTGATTATGCTTATGTGGAGAGTAATAATTTTATGCATGTGGCTCATGACAAGAATGTTTTATGTGATAGTTATATTGTTGAGTTTGTTCATGATGCTACTGAAAGTTATTATGAGAGAGGGAAACATGGTTATATGCATTTTAATAACATTAAGTTTCCGCTCTTTATGTTGAGAATCTTGAAATTGCGCTTGTGTTGCTTTTCTATGCTTGCCACTTTGTTCTTCATGAATTTATTTGTGTACAAGATTCCTTTTCATAGGAAGCATGTTAGGCTTAAATGTGTTTTGAATTTGCCTCTTGATGTTCTCTTTTGCTTCATTGTCTATTTTCATGAGAGTATCATTAAAACTACTTGAGCCCATCTTAATGGCTATAAAGAAAGAACTTCTTGGGAGATAACCCATGTGTTTATTTTACTACAGCAATTTTTGTTTTGTTGAGTCTTGGAAGTTGTTTACTACTGTAGCAACCTCTCCTTATCATGTTTTTGTGCCAAGTAAAGTCTCTATGGTAAAGTTGATGCTAGATTTGGATTGCTACGCAGAAACAAATTTGCTGTCTGTCACGAATTTGAGCATAAGTCTCTGTAAAAAAATCAAAAAAATCTGCAAATTTACGTGTGTGATCCTCAGATATGTACGCAACTTTCATTAGTTTTGAGTTTTTCCGTTTGAGCAAGTTAAGTGCCCTTTCAGATTCATCTTTACGGACTCGTTACATTTTTGACGATTCTGCCTTTTATTTCGCATTGCCGCTTTTGTTAAGTTGAATGAGTTTCTTTGTTCCATTAACTTTCGAAGTTTTGTGCAATGTCCGAAGTGTTAAGAATGATTGTGTCACCTCTGAACATGTGAATTTTGATTATGCACTAACCCTCTAATGAGTTTGCTCGAAGTTTGGTGTGGCAGAAGTTTTCAAGGGTCAATAGAAGTGGGTGATATAATGTGATCGAGAAGAGTGGAAGGTCTAAGCTTGGGGATGCCCCGGTGGTTCATCCCTGCATATTTTAAGAAGACTCAAGCATCTAAGCTTGGGGATGCCCAAGGCATCCCCTTCTTCATCGACAACTTATCAGGTTTCTTCTAGTGAAACTATATTTTTATTCCGTCACATTTTATGTACTTTACTTGGAGCGTCTGTGTGCTTTTATTTTTCATTTTGTTATTTTCATTCTCTGAATAAGTCCATCCTTGTGTGGGAGAGAGACACGCTCCGCTGGTTCATATGAACACATGTGTTCTTAGCTTTTAATGTTCATGGCGAAGGTTGAAACTGCTTCGTTAATTGTTATATGGTTAGAAACAGAAAATGCTACATGTAGTAATTGGTAAAATGTCTTGGATAATGTGATACTTGGCAATTATTGTGCTCATGTTTAAGC
Source organism: Lolium rigidum (assembly GCF_022539505.1). Classification (NCBI taxonomy): domain Eukaryota; kingdom Viridiplantae; phylum Streptophyta; class Magnoliopsida; order Poales; family Poaceae; genus Lolium; species Lolium rigidum. The sequence continues at coordinate 168,137,262 of NC_061514.1, forward strand.
TCTTGCATCATATACTTTGCACCCATTAATGAAGAAATACATAGAGCTTGCTAAAATTTGGTTTGCATAATTGGTCTCTCTAAAGTCTAGATAATTTCTAGTATTGAGTTTTGAACAACAAGGAAGGCGGTGTAGAGTCTTATAATGTTTACAATATGTCTTTTATGTGAGTTTTTGCTGCACCGGTTCATCCTTGTGTTTGTTTCAAATAACCTTGCTAGCCTAAGCCTTGTATCGAGAGGGAATACTTCTCATGCATCCAAATCCTTGAGCCAACCACTATGCCATTTGTGTCCACCATACACCTACCTACTACATGGTATTTCTCCGCCATTCCAAAGTAAATTGCTTGAGTGCTACCTTTAAATTTCCATCATTCGCCTTTGCAATATATAGCTCATGGGACAAAATAGCCTTAAAAACTATTATGGTATTGAATATGTACTTATGCACTTTATCTCTTGTTAAGTTGCTTGTTGTGCGATAACCATGCTTCTGGGGACGCCATCAACTCTTTGTTGAATATCATGTGAGTTGCTATGCATGTCTGTCTTGTCTGAAGTAAGAGAGATCTACCACCTTAATGGTTAGAGCATGCATATTGTTAGAGAAGAACATTGGGCCGCTAACTAAAGCCATGAATCATGGTGGAAGTTTCGAGTTTTGGACATATATCCTCAATCTCATATGAGAACACTAATTGTTGCCACATGCTTATGCATTAAAGAGGAGTCCATTATCTGTTGTCCATGTTGTCCCGGTATGGATGTCTAAGTTGAGAATAATCAAAAGCGAGAAATCCAAAATGCGAGCTTTCTCCTTAGACCTTTGTACAGGCGTGTTGCCTGCCAAAGCACACCGGCGAGCAGTGGTTAAGCAACACGAAGAGCCAGGAGGCTTCCAAGGCGGCAGTGGGCCCTGGTCCCTCGACGTCGTCCCGCAAATGCTCCGGCACACGTCCTGGCGGTTGCAAGGGCGTGCCACCGACCTATACCTGGTCGGGAAGGTGTTGAATTGCTTCGATTAGGCTCCCGCATGGTAGACATGTAAACATTAAATACGAGCCCTATCGGCTCTCGAGGTTGCCTCGTGGATCGGCTCAAAGAGCCGATCGCCCCATGGTTCACGTTGGATTTTCAATGACATGGGGATCCTGATTGATCACAACAAAGCTGAACCAATCTACGACAGTTTAGGGTTTTCACCGTATGATCGGAACATCCTACACGTAGTTGAGCCTAATAGACACGAAAGATAATGGAAAACTAACCCTAAAAGAGGCCTAAAAACCAACGTTAAGTTAATTCCCGGAACATCCCTCTTAGGACTAACAAACCATACCTAACGCGCTACCGGATCGTTCAACCCGTTTGCAAGGCCTAACCCTACGGATATCAAACTAATCCTTGAAGAATCAAGGAGCAACTATAATAGATTAGATCTACTAAGTAACGAACAAGCAAGATGCTGCCCTTACACCTGGATAGGTGTAAGGGCAGCTAGATATCGAGGGACGGCATAGCTAAGCAGATATGCGTAAGAAAAGCATCTATGCAAGCCCCAAAACATCTACGATAAGTAGTGCTACTCGCCATCAACAACGCTTCAGCACGAGCAACACAAGGTAAACGAATAAACGTGTGCTGCCTAGATCGCAAGATGCGATCTAGGCAAGCATGATGCTTACCCGGAGAAACCCTCGAAGGAAGGGGTGGCGATGCGCCTGGTTTGTGTTTGTTGTGAACGTGATTGTCCTTCTTTTCCGATAACCCTAGATACATATTTATAGTCCAAGGGACTTTCTAATTCGGGCGTGCACCTAACCGTGCACGAGATAAACTCTATCTTTTAATCTAAACTACCATACGATCTACTATATTACAGATACATGGGCAATTAAGCCCAAACTCTTCGTGCAAGGCCGCTTCAAAGATGCTCCACGCGTGTATCTTTCAAGCCCATCTTTACTTACGGCCCATCTCCTGATTTGGCCTAAATCTGGTGATAACACATGCCCCCCTGGTTTTGGTAATGATAATTTCAAAACCACTGCATTTTCCTTCGAGGGGTCATGTCGTAGCGAGCAGCGAACCGTCGCAGTATCCTTCATCATGACGCCTTGCCTTCTCAACTTCTCTGCACGATTTGACAGTTTTGGCACCACGTCCTCGAAAACTGCTTGAGCATTAAATCTCTGCTATATCCCCTTTTATTTAGCCACTTTTCGTAGTTCCCTTCTTCATCCCCTTCGCACTAGTACTCCAAAAGCCCTCCTCTGCCACCATGTCTTCTTCTTCTTCCTCCTCTGTTGCATCAAGCCTTTCTGTCCAATCCTCCCTCCTCCGAGAGCCGACGCTAGAGCTGGACCCGCAAGAGGCCCACGCGGCCAACATCCGCCGCGCCATAGCCGACGGGGAAGAGCCGAGCCACGACTTCTCCGTCTGGTCGGAGGACGACAAGTCCTCGACCGATGGGGAGAGCGACCTCCGATTCCTTGCAGACGGGGAATCGGAGGAGGAGAGCGACGACGATCGCATCTCCTGGGGCGATCTCACCTCCTCCGAGGAGGTGAAGGAAGAAGAAGAGGAGGAAGACAGCACCTCCTCCGACGAGCCGCCGGCCAAACGCTTCTGCCCTTGGCCGAGCAACCTTAGTGACTTCGACAGCGACGAAGACGACGCTGGCGAGGAAGACGAGGACAACGAGGGTCCTCCAGGCGGCCGCGGCAGTGATACGTCTCCAACGTATCGATAATTTCTTATGTTCCATGCTACTTTATTGATGATACCTACATGTTTTATGCACATTATATGTCATATTTATGCATTTTCTGGAACTAACCTATTAACAAGATGCCGAAGAGCCAATTCTTTGTTTTCTGCTGTTTTTGGTTTCGAAATCCTAGTAAGGAAATATTCTCGGAATTGGACGAAACTTTCGCCCGGGGTCCTATTTTTGCACGAAGCTTCCGGAAGACCGAAGAGTCAACGAAGTGGGGCCACGAGGTGGCCGGGGGATAGGGCGGCGCGGCCCAGGCCCCGGCCGCGCCGGCCTGCCCCACTGGGCCCCTCGTGTGGCCCCCGACCTACCCTTCCGCCTACTTAAAGCTTCGCGTCACGAAACCCCCGGTACCGAGAGCCACGATACGGAAAACCTTCCGGAGACGCCGCCGCCGCGAATCCCATCTCGGGGGATTCGGGAGATCGCCTCCGGCACCCTGCCGGAGAGGGGATTCATCTCCCGGAGGACTCTTCATCGCCATGATCGCCTCCGGAGTGATGAGTGAGTAGTTCACCCCTGGACCATGGGTCCATAGCGAGTAGCTAGATGGTCGTCTTCTCCTTGTTGTGCTTCATTGTTGGATCTTGTGAGCTGCCTAACATGATCAAGATCATCTATACGTAATACTATATGTTGTGTTTGTCGGGATCCGATGGATAGAGAGTACTATGATTATGGTGATTATCAATCTGTTGTTTATGTGTTGTTTATGATCTTGCATGCTCTCCGTTATTAGTAGAGGCTCTGGCCAAGTTTTTACTCTTAACTCCAAGATGGAGTATTTATGCTCGATAGTGGGTTCATGCCTCCATTGAATGCGGGACGAGTGACGGAAAGTTCTAAGGTTGTGGATGTCTTTGTTGCCACTAGGGATAAAACATTGATTCTATGTCTAAGGATGTAGTTGTTGATTACATTACGCACCATACTTAATGCAATTGTCTGTTGCTTAGCAACTTAATGCTGAATGGGGGTTCGGATGATAACTCTGAAGGTGGACTTTTTAGGCATAGATGCGGTTGGATGGCGGTCTATGTACTTTGTCGTAATGCCCGGATTAAATCTCACTATATTTATCATATCATGTATATGCATTGTTATGCCTTTCTCTATTTGTCAATTGCCCGATTGTAATTTGTTCACCCAACATGCTTTTATCTTATGGGAGAGACACCTCTAGTGAACTGTGGACCCCGGTCCTATTCTTTACATAGCATACAATCTACTGCAATACTTGTGTTTTACTATTTTCTTTGCAAACATCTTCCACTCGATACGCTTAATCCTTTGTTACAGCAAGCCGGTGAGATTGACAACCTCACTGTTTCGTTGGGACAAAGTACTTGGGTTGTGTTGTGCAGGTTCCACGTTGGCGCCGGAATCCCGGTGTTGCGCCGCATCACATTTCGCGACCATCAACCTTCAACGTGCTTCTTGGCTCCTACTGGTTCGATTAAACCTTGGTTTCTTTACGAGGGAAAACTTGCTACCGTGCGCATCATACCTTCCTCTTGGGGTTCCCAACGAACGTGTGAGTTACACGCCATCAAGCTCTTTTTCTGGCGCCGTTGCCGGGGAGATCAAGACACGCTGCAAGGGGAGTCTCCACTTCTCAATCTCTTTACTTTGTTTTTGTCTTGCTTTATTTTATTTACTACTTTGTTTGCTGCACCTAAACAAAACACAAAAAAAATTAGTTGCTAGTTTTACTTTATTTACTGTCTTGCTCTCTATATCAAAAACACACAAAAAAATTAGTTACTTGCATTTACTTTACTTGATTCATCATGTTTCCTTTTGATTTTACCACAAAAGACATACCGGTAGGACGTGGGTCCATAGTTGGGAGAAATAATATAGAAGAATTTTTCAATCATGTTAGTATTACTGAAGATTTTGAAGATAGACACTTGGTAGAACTTGCACCTACCTATGAAATTGCTGCTGCTGCTTTAGTTCGCATGTTGGAAACTAAATTTGTTAATCTCAATCCTATAATCCAACACATGTTTCTTACACTTGGTGATATGGAAGAAGGGGAAAAGAAAGATTTTGTTCTAGAAACTCTTCTTAGAGAATTTGGGGGATTAGCAAGAGAGGCTAGAAAGGTCTTTGCTAAATTTAATATGCTAGGTTCTCATACTAATTTTGTTGGTCTCCTTGAAAAAATGGACATAGATAGAATAAGATACACTAATAATATTAATGATGGTGGGGAGATCAAAGCACCAATACCATGTAAACTCCTAGCTATGAATGATGCACTAGAAAATAACTATGCTTGGCTTGTTCCTGAAAATTTGTTCGATGAGAATAGCAAACCCAAGACTAATGAAAAGGGAGGCGCTAAAACTTATGTATCCAATATATTATGCTTAGTTGAGAAAACTCCAAACCCCGCTGAAGATGCTTCTACTCTCGATGTTACTTGATTTGCACTTTCTGCGCCTAGCTGAAAGGCGTTAAAGAAAAGCGCTTATGGGAGACAACCCATGTTTTTTACTACAGCAATTTTTTGTTTTGTTGAGTCTTGGAAGTTGTTTACTACTGTAGCAACCTCTCCTTATCATGTTTTTGTGCCAAGTAAAGTTTCTATGTTATAGTTGATGTTATATTTGGGATCGCTGCGCAGAAAACAGCATTGCTGTCTGTCACGAATCTGGGCACAGGCCTCTGTAGAAAATTCGAAAAAATCTGCCAATTTACGAGCGTGATCCTCAGATATGTACGCAACTTTCATTAGTTTTGAGTTTTTCCATTTGAGCAAGTCTGGTGCCATTTTAAAATTCGTCTTTACGGACTGTTCTGTTTTTGACAGATTCTGCCTTTTATTTCGCATTGCCTCTTTTGCTATGTTGGATTTATTTCTTTGATCCATTAATGTCCAGTAGCATTATGCAATGTCCAGAAGTGAAAATAATGATTGTGTCACCTCTGAATGTGTGAATTATTAATGGTGCACTAACCCTCTAATGAGTTTGCTTGAAGTTTGGTGTGAAGGAAGTTTTCAAGGGTCAAGAGAGGAGAATGATATACTATGATCAAGAGGAGTGAAAGCTCTAAGCTTGGGGATGCCCCCGTGGTTCACCCCTGCATATTTTAAGAAGACTCAAGCGTCTAAGCTTGGGGATGCCCAAGGCATCCCCTTCTTCATCGACAACATCATCAGGTTCCTCCCCTGAAACTATATTTTTATTCAATCACATCTTGTGTTCTTTACTTGGAGCGTCGGTTTGTTTTTGTTTTTTTTTTGTTTGAATAAGATGGATCCTAGCATTCACTTTGTGGGAGAGAGACACGCTCCGCTGTTGCATATGGACACATATGTCCTTAGGCTTTACTCATAATGTTCAAGGCGAAGTTTCTTCTTCGTTAAATTGTTATATGGTTGGAATTGGAAAATGCTACATGTAGTAATTCTAAAATGTCTTGGATAATGTGATACTTGGCAATTGTTGTGCTCATGTTTAAGCTCTTGCATCATATGCTTTGCACCCATTAATGAAGAAATACATAGAGCTTGCTAAAATTTGATTTGCATATTTGGTCTCTCTAAGGTCTAGATAATATCTAGTATTGAGTTTTGAACAACAAGGAAGACGGTGTAGAGTCTTATAATGTTTACAATATGTCTTTTATGTGAGTCTTGCTGCACTTGTTCATCCTTGAGTTTGCTTCAAATAACCTTGCTAGCCTAAACCTTGTATCGAGAGGGAATACTTCTCATGCATCCAAAATACTTGAGCCAATTACTATGCCATTTGTGTCCACCATACCTACCTACTACATGGTATTTCTCCGCCATTCCAAAGTAAATTGCTTGAGTGCTACCTTTAAAATTCCATCATTCACCTTTGCAATATATAGCTCATGGGACAAAATAGCCTTAAAAACTATCGTAGTATTGAATATGTACTTATGCACTTTATCTTTTATTAAGTTGCTTGTTGTGCGATAACCATGCTTACGGGAACGCCATCAACTATTGTTGAATATCATGTGAGTTGCTATGCATGTCCGTCTTGTCTGAAGGTCTATCATTTTAGTGGTTGGAGCATGCAAAATTGTTAGAGAAGAACATTGGGCCGCTAACTAAAGCCATGAACCATGGTTGAAGTTTCAGTTTTGGACATATATCCTCAATCTCATATGAGAATAATAATCATTGCTTCATGCTTGTGCATTTAAGAGGAGTCCATTATCTGTTGTCCATGTTGTCCCGGTATGGATGTCTAAGTTGAGAATAATCAAAAGCGAGAAATCCGAAATGCGAGCATTCTCCTTAGACCTTTGTACAGGCGGCATGGAGGTACCCCTTTGTGACACTTGGTTGAAACATGGCATGCAAAGATCCGGTAGTCCAAGCTAAGTAGGACGAGGTGCGGGCACTATTAGTATACTATGCATGAGGCTTGCAACTTGTAAGATATAATTTACATAACTCATATGCTTTATTACTACCGTTGACAAAATTGTTTCATGTTTTCAAAATAAAAGCTCTAGCACAAATACGAGCAATCGATGCTTTCCTCTTTGAAGGACCATTCTTTTACTTTTATTGTTGAGTCGGTTTACCTATCTCCTTCCACCTTAAGAAGCAAACACTTGTGTGAACTGTGCATTGATTCCTACATACTTGCATATTGCACTTGTTATATTACTTTATGTTGACAATATCCATGAGATATACATGTTATAAGTTGAAAGCAACTGCTGAAACTTCATCTTCCTTTGTTTTGCTTCAAAACCTTTACTTTGATTTATTGCTTTATGAGTTAACTCTTATGCAAGACTTATTGATGCTTGTCTTGAAGTACTATTCATGAAAAGTCTTTGCTATATGATTCACTTGTTTACTCATGTCATTACCTTTGTTTTGATCGCTGCATTCATCACATATGTTTACAAATAGTATGATCAAGATTATGATGGCATGTCACTTCAGAAATTATCTTTGTTATCGTTTTACCTGCTCGGGACGAGCAGAACTAAGCTTGGGGATGCTGATACGTCTCCAACGTATCGATAATTTCTTATGTTCCATGCTACTTTATTGATGATACCTACATGTTTTATGCACATTATATGTCATATTTATGCATTTTATGGAACTAACCTATTAACAAGATGCCGAAGAGCCGATTCTTTGTTTCTAGCTGTTTTTGGTTTCGAAATCCTAGTAAGGAAATATTCTCGGAATTGGACGAAACTTTCGCCCGGGGTCCTATTTTTGCACGAAGCTTCCGGAAGACCGAAGAGTCAACGAAGTGGGGCCACGAGGTGGCCGGGGGATAGGGCGGCGCGGCCCGGGCCCGGCCGCGCCGGCCTGCCCCCTGGGCCCCTCGTGTGGCCCCCGACCTACCCTTCCGCCTACTTAAAGCTTCCGTCGCGAAACCCCCGGTACCGAGAGCCACGATACGGAAACCCTCCCAGAGACGCCGCCGCCGCGAATCCCATCTCGGGGGATTCAGGAGATCGCCTCCGGCACCCTGCCGGAGAGGGGATTCATCTCCCGGAGGACTCTTCATCGCCATGATCGCCTCCGGAGTGATGAGTGAGTAGTTCACCCCTGGACCATGGGTCCATAGCAGTAGCTAGATGGTCGTCTTCTCCTTGTTGTGCTTCATTGTTGGATCTTGTGAGCTGCCTAACATGATCAAGATCATCTATCCGTAATACTATATGTTGTGTTTGTCGGGATCCGATGGATAGAGAGTACTATGATTATGGTGATTATCAATCTGTTGTTTATGTGTTGTTTATGATCTTGCATGCTCTCCGTTATTAGTAGAGGCTCGGCCAAGTTTTTACTCTTAACTCCAAGAGGGAGTATTTATGCTCGATAGTGGGTTCATGCCTCCATTGAATGCGGGACGAGTGACAGAAAGTTCTAAGGTTGTGGATGTGTTGTTGCCACTAGGGATAAAACATTGATTCTATGTCTAAGGATGTAGTTGTTGATTACATTACGCACCATACTTAATGCAATTGTCTGTTGCTTAGCAACTTAATACTGAATGGGGGTTCGGATGATAACCTGAAGGTGGACTTTTTAGGCATAGATGCAGTTGGATGGCGGTCTATGTACTTTGTCGTAATGCCCGGATTAAATCTCACTATATTTATCATATCATGTATATGCATTGTTATGCCTTTCTCTATTTGTCAATTGCCCGATTGTAATTTGTTCACCCAACATGCTTTTATCTTATGGGAGAGACACCTCTAGTGAGCTGTGGACCCCGGTCCTATTCTTTACATAGCATACAATCTACTTGCAATACTTGTGTTTTACTATTTTCTTTGCAAACATCTTCCACTCGATACGCTTAATCCTTTGTTACGGCAAGCCGGTGAGATTGACAACCTCAACTGTTTCGTTGGGACAAAGTACTTGGGTTGTGTTGTGCGGGTTCCACGTTGGCGCCGGAATCCCTGGTGTTGCGCCGCATCACATTTCGCGACCATCAACCTTCAACGTGCTTCTTGGCTCCTACTGGTTCGATTAAACCTTGGTTTCTTTCTGAGGGAAAACTTGCTACTGTGCGCATCATACCTTCCTCTTGGGGTTCCCAACGAACGTGTGAGTTACACGCCATCAGGTAGCAGCGACGACGAGCCCGCCGAAAGCGCCGACAGAGGCGGCGACGGCGATGACGAGGGCAGCAATGGCCCGTAGATAGGACCCCTAGAATAGGATCAGTAGTAGTTGGTGGGGCAATGTATCCCCCTAGGCCTTCCTTTTGAGAGCAATCAGCTCCTTTCATGTAAGAAATTTGATTATCAATGAAGGAATTTCCCCAATTTGACTCTGCCGATTCCTTGCATATTGATTTAGCCGATTCTCCCTTGTCTTGATTTTGCCGATTATCACCTTGGTTGATGCTCAATGAGCCGATGGCAATGCATCAGTTTTGTACAATGAATTGTAAGACAGGTCAATCCAGTCATTCCCTCAAATGGTAACTTACAATCCTTGAAATTCGGATCCAACTTCCAATCGGGCAGGTCCAGCACACAGCCTTGAGACCCCTAAATTTTGGATTTTAAATCATCCGATCGTGCTGTTTGACCTAACGGCAAAATTCCTGAATTAACGCCTCCAGGAAAAGCTTCTAGGACCGTAGCTGAAACAACTTGACGTTGAAGGCGACACATTTGCATAACGAGGCACCATTTGCTCACAACTCTCCTTGTGATGCTCGTTTCCTTGCGACGACAAAGCTGGCCCAGAGCCTACCAATGATAACGGCTCCCTTCTTCCAACTCCTCCCATCAACTCTGGTGGTTTTCTTCTACAAGAATTCACCACCTTTCAATATGGTTGTGATGCAGAGACAACCGATTTCAACGCAATCGGCTTCCAAAACAAAGCATCTTCAGGGCCAGCTGCCCCCCGAGCCTCAGTCAAGGCGAGAATAGCAGTAAAAAAGTTGGCTGCCAGGAAAACTTTGAAGGGCAAGAACCCTGTGCCGGCTCGAAAAAGGATACTGAAGAGAACATCAGCGAGAACATGCAATCCAGCCGACACAGCTCCAGCTTGGGCACCTCTGGGGACACCACCATATAAAACTAGCCAGATGTGTCACCATCGGCTTCCGAGAAAAGGTCAACCCTCAACTCCCACCAAAACAAGATAGGAAATCTTACTCACAAGGAGCCGATGCACCAAGAGGGCTTGGAAGATTAGCAAACCCCTTCCTTGAATCAAAAAGCTGTAATGGCTGTTTAACTCCTCCTGACTCAATTCTTGCGCTTTGCTGCTCAGATCAGCTCACCATCCTTGACGAAATCCAGCCCCACGTCCCGATGACTGTGCAGTTGATGCCCTGGCCAAACGTGACATTGCCTGTCTTCAAATCATTTTCCTTCACTGAGGCCCGATCAAGTGGCAGCTTAACCTTTGTAATTCTCGATGTCCAAGCATCGGCTGTGCTGAATTTTTTTTGTATTTTCGATTTTTTAGCCGATCGATCTCATGAATCGGCTTCCCCTGGGTACATACTTTGTGGCCTTGTACCTTCTCTGTGTGTATGCCCCCCGAGCCGAATCCTTCAAGTGATTGAAGATATCGGCTTTTCAGCCAATCCAAGCTTGTTTCGCAACTCATCATGCTAAATAGCACATCAGTGAATATGTATGGTGTGAATAATTTTAGCCGATTGCTGGAATCGGCTTCCCTTGTAGTTGTCGATCCAACTATTTGCTGATAAATATTGGCCATGGCTTATCCCCAGGACCAATTTCGATCTCTTCTAGTCCATCAGCTGCTGTAAACCCCATCTTCCCATCGCCTGCTAAATCAATGATGAACACAAGCAGAAGGTATGTTGAGACTCTATGTGGCCGATTGCTAGAATCGGCCTCCTTTTCCATTGCAATGTGTAACGAGGGTTTACAACTTCTTGGTTCTCTGCTACGACGACGTGGCATGCTTGAAGTGAGATCCTTGTTTCTTATTTTTTGGGGCCGATCACAGGGATCGGCCTTGCCACGTCCGTCCATAGACTCGGATCTTGCTACTCTGTGAGGCCGGTGGATAAGACCAGCCTCACCCCATTTTTTGTAGCTTCGATGCGTTCACAGCCGTCTAGATTGATTCCAGAGAGCGGCTCTTGGTCATTTGCTTCCCAGATGTTCATGGCAGCCAAAGAGATATCAATTGAATCATCTACATGAACAACCTCTACTTCATCTCCATCCCATTGTATGATGCACTGATGCATTGTGGATGGAATGCAGCAGTTAGCATGGATCCAATCCCTTCCTAGCAGAACAGCGTAAGTGCCCTTGCTTTCGACGATGAAGAAGGACGTAGGGATGGTCTTTCGGCCGACAGTTAAGTCCATGTTCAGAACACCCTTGGCTTCTGACGGTTGGCCGTTGAAATCGCTTAGCGTGACGTTGGTCTTTATCAGATCTTCATTGGAACATCCCAAACGTCGTAACATGGAGTACGGCATTATGTTGACTGCTGCTCCCGTGTCAATCAACATCTTGCTGATAGGCTGCCCATTGATATAACCCTTCAGGTATAGGGCCTTCAGATGCCTATAGCTCCTTTCTCGTGGCTTCTCAAAGATAACTGGCCGTGGACCGCAATCAAACTGTGCCACTGATGCTTCCTCCTCTCTTGGAGCACAAAACTCTGACGGGAGAACGCACACCATGTTTGTACCAGCCGATGTCCCTGCATCGGCTTGCGTCTGCTTGGGTCGCCACACTTTCTTTGGTGGGCGAGCTTCCGTTTCCAGGGTTTGCTGAATTTTCACGGCCAGATCGGGCCGTGCTTTCCTCAACGTGTACAGGTACTGCGCCTCGGCTTCTTCTAGGTTTCTTAGCCGTTGCACTCTGCGCTTTTGGGAGTGGCTGAGCCCATCAGGACACCACCTTGGTCGGTGATATCTATCTTCTTCCTCTGACTCCTCGAAGTCTTCATCTTGGGATGACTCAGCTCGTTTGTTTTGAGGTGGGAGAGGTCCTAGACGATCGAACACTGAAACTTCATTTGTTCCCTTCCTCTTCTGATTATTCTGGGCAGTTCTCGATTGTAGGCAATCGGCTCATTCCTGAATCCCAGCAGTGTTTGAAGAAAGGACAATTCCAATGCCTGTCCATGTCCTCTTGCTCTCTTGACCTCCCTCTGGCGTGACGCTCATACCCTTCGTATCGACGGTATTTCCTGTTGTCTGCATCAGACCGACGATATCTGTCATCATCTACGTCGTAGCGTCGACGTCGGTCATACTGCTGTTCATATTTGTTAAGGAGGTGCGCGGAAAGTGGTCGTTGATACCGCACGCTTATCACTTCTTCTTCAGTCAAATACCGTCTGTCATCATGCTGGGGCCGGTCACGTGGATCGGCCTCCTTCTTATCTTTGCCGCGAGAGCGACTGCTCTCCGGCTTATCCTCGCCATGGCGATCTGCAAACCCTACCATATTGATATCAAACGAGAAACCTGGCTCGCGTCTTATGCAATGGCTGAGATCCACCATGTTGACCTCTGGGAACGGCTGCGTATCAACTCTCATGGCAAACTGACCGAAGAGTAATCGGCCTTGTTCTATTGCCATCTGAATCTGTCCGCGCAGGACTTTGCAGTCGTTGGTGGCATGGGTGAACGTGTGATGCCATTTGCAGTATGGCCTGCCGTTCATCTCTTGTGGCGTGGGGATTTTGTGGCCTTCGGGTAACTTCAGCTGTTTCTCCTTCAGCAGCAAATCAAAAATTTGCTCCGTTTTGCTCAAATCGAAGTCAAACCCCTTCACGAGCCCTGGTTGCTTCACCCACTTGCAGGACACGGGTTTTGCCCCCGAGTCCACTCAGCCTACAGCGACCTCCCGATCTCTCGCAGAACCTTCATCTTCGTCTGTCTCGATCGTGGCGACACGCTTGTACTTGTCCTGGTACAATTACGGATGGCGTCTGTTCATATCTCGTCAACTTCGAACCATGTGCGCCAGTGAATTGTACTCGGCTTGGAAGGTCACATCTCGGAGCGGCGCTGATAATCCTGCTACCGCTAGCTCAACTGCTTCCTTCTCAGATAGACGAACCGAATAACATCGATTCCTGACGGTCCTGAACCTCTGGATGTACTCAGATACCGTCTCTCCTCGTCTCAGCCGAACTTGAGTCAGGTCGGCAATGCCAGCTTCAATAGCTTCTGTATGGTATTGTTCGTGGAATTGCTCCTCCAACTGCTTCCACGTTTGAACCGAGTCTGGTAGCAACGAGGTGTACCACCCAAAGGCCGGACCCGTGAGAGATTGTGAGAAGAACCTCACACGCAGCTCGTCTGAAGCTGAGACCATGCCCAACTGTGCCAAGTATCGGCTCACGTGCTCGATTGAGCTGGTTCCTTCTGATCCACTAAATTTTGTGAAGTCAGGGAGCCGATACTTAGGTGGCAGCGGGATCAGGTCGTAGTCGTTGGGATACGGCTTGGAATAGCCGATCATTCTCTTCTTCGGCAGGATGCCGAACCGGTCTCTCATGATTGCGGTGATCTCATCCACCGTAGGAGCTGTAGAAGTTGATCGTTCATGACTTGTATTGGTGGCATATTTAGTTAGCCACGCTTGTTTCTCAGCATCTGCTCCCGAAGCTGCTTCTGCTCCGGCAACTCCTCCTCGCTGGTGGCGATCCTTCCTGTCTGTAACTCGGGTCATCCAGGTTGTTGCGGTCCGGCACGTATGTGCACACGTATCCATGTGGAATTTCCTTGGGCGGATCATACGGGAATTGGTAGTCGCTCGGATCACCTCCAACCTTGTAGACGACGTATGCTTGGTGAACCTTGTTGCTCGTGGAGCTGCAAACGTGTGTTGCGGTGGTGGCCTTGTATAGAGCGGTATCTCTCCTTGATGAGTTCCTAGAGCAGGACTCGACGGAGAGTACTTGTGCTTCGTGACTTCTTGCACCACATTGAGCGCGACACGCTCCAGAGTATTCACCAAGCTCTCGGCATGCCGATGAAGAGAGTGAGCAACGGCATAGTTGACTTCCTGTCGCAGGGCTGCGGTACGTTCGTCCGAAGGGAGAGATAGATCTAGTCCATCTAGCGCGCCTTCGGGTTGGAACCCCTTGAACTTGATCCCGTGCGAACGGGTTTTCTCAAAAGCGCCGATGAGATCGGCTTCCAAGATGGCCTTGAGCTCATCATATCTCTTCTTATGCTCAGGAGGCAGATCTTCATACTTGGTCGGTTCCGCCGCCTGAGACGCAGATGACGACATGGTTGCTGCGGAAGATTGTCCCGATGTCCCACCGGGTGTGCCAGAATGTGTTGCCTGCCAAAGCACACCGGCGAGCAGTGGTTAAGCAACACGAAGAGCCGGGAGGCTTCCAAGGCTTCAGTGGGCCCTGGTCCCTCGACGTCGTCCCGCAAATGCTCCGGCACACGTCCTGGCGGTTGCAAGGGCGTGCCACCTGACCTATACCTGGTCAGGAAGGTGTTGAATTGCTTCGATTAGGCTCCTGCATGGTAGATATGTAAACATTAAATACGAGCCCTATCGGCTCTCAGGTTGCCCTGTGGATCGGCTCAAAGAGCCGATCGCCCCATGGTTCACGTTGGATTTTCAATGACATGGGGATCCTGCTTGATCACAACAAAGCTGAACCAATCTACGACAGTTTAGGGTTTTCACCGTATGATCGGAACATCCTACACGTAGTTGAGCCTAATAGACACGAAAGATAATGGAAAACTAACCCTAAAAGAGGCCTAAAAACCAACGTTAAGTTAATTCCCGGAACATCCCTCTTAGGACTAACAAACCATACCTAACGCGCTACCGGATCGTTCAACCCGTTTGCAAGGCCTAACCATACGGATATCAAACTAATCCTTGAAGAATCAAGGAGCAACTATAACAGATTAGATCTACTAAGTAACGAACAAGCAAGATGCTGCCCTTACACCTGGATAGGTGTAAGGGCAGCTAGATATCGAGGGACGGCATAGCTAAGCAGATATGCGTAAGAAAAGCATCTATGCAAGCCCCAAAACATCTACGATAAGTAGTGCTACTCGCCATCAACAACGCTTCAGCATGAGGAACACAAGGTAAACGAATAAACGTGTGCTGCCTAGATCGCAAGATGCGATCTAGGCAGCATGATGCTTACCCGGGAGAAACCCTCGAAAGAAGGGGTGGCGATGCGCCTGGTTTGTGTTTGTTGTGAACGTGATTGTCCTTCTTTTCCGATAACCCTAGATACATATTTATAGTCCAAGGGACTTTCTAATTCGGGCGTGCACCTAACCGTGCACGAGATAAACTCTATCTTTTAATCTAAACTACCATACGATCTACTATATTACAGATACACGGGCAATTAAGCCCAAACTCTTCGTGCAAGGCCGCTTCAAAGATGCTCCACGCGTGTATCTTTCAAGCCCATCTTTACTTACGGCCCATCTCCTGATTTGGCCAAAATCTGGTGATAACAAGGCGGCATGGAGGTACCCCTTTGTGACACTTGGTTAAAACATGTGTATTGTGATGATCCGGTAGTCCAAGCTAATTAGGACAAGGAGCGGGCACTATTAGTATACTATGCATGAGGCTTGCAACTTGTAAGATATAATTTACATAATACATATGCTTTATTACTACCGTTGACAAAATTGTTTCATGTTTTCAAAATAAAAGCTCTAGCACAAATATAGCAATCGATGCTTTCCTCTTTGAAGGACCTTTCTTTTACTTTTATGTTGAGTCAGTTCACCTATCTCTCTCCACCTCAAGAAGCAAACACTTGTGTGAGCTGTGCATTGATTCCTACATACTTGCATATTGCACTTGTTATATTACTTTACATTGACAATATCCATGAGATATACATGTTACAAGTTGAAAGCAACCGCTGAAACATAATCTTCCTTTGTGTTGCGTCAATACCTCTACTTTGAATTATTGCTTTACGAGCTAACTCTTATGCAAGACTTATTGATGCTTGTCTTGAAAGTACTATTCATGAAAAGTCTTTGCTTTATGATTCATTTGTTTACTCATGTCATTACCATTGTTTTTGATCGCTGCATTCATTACATATGCTTACAATAGTATGATTGACATAGGCATCCCCAATGGGCCTGCCAAAGGTGGTACCCGGGGTTTACTGAAGGCCCAGGACTCGAAGAATAAGAAGACTCGGAAGCTTGTTTAGTGTTAAGGAAAGATAGTTTGTATTAGGAAAGATAGAGATTTGTAATCTTACGGGTTGGGTACGAAACCCTCCCGAACTCTGTAACTTGTGTCTTACGAAACCCTCGGCTCTACCCTCTATATAAGGGGGAGTCGAGGGACAAAGAAGGGAATCGAATCTACTGTCAACATAACCCTAGTTTTACAATCGTCGAATACTTTTCGGCTGAAACCTTCGAGATCTACTTGCCCTCTACTTCTAGCAAAACCCTAGTCTACGATCTGTAGGCATTGACAAATTAAACCTTTGTCATTGGCGCCGTCTGTGGGAATTAGAGGTTGCAAGGATCTGATCTCGATGGCACGTCCAGAATCGTCGACTTCATCGGTGGCCAGCAATGCGATGGATCAAGGTAAACAGGAAAAAACTGAGCTAGTCGATTTTATTCCTCACCCGCCCTCCCGTATGGATGCATGTGCCTATCTGGAGGATCCCATCGTCATGACGTTCGGGGAATTCCGATTTGGCGTCAACAAGGACGGATCCTACCGTCTCGAAGTTCCGATCTCGTCGGAATTCTCAGCGGTTGATTCTAACTTTTCGTCGAGTGACGAGGAGTTTTCGTCGCCACGCTTCGTCGACAACAAGGCAAGCGGAAAGCTCGCCAAGATCTTCAGCAACACATCTTTCGAGTCGTCTGCGGACTCTGTTATAAGCAGCGATTCTGATAGTGTCGACAGCTCCAACTTCATCGAGAAATATGTTGCCTTCGGAAAGTGAAAGATCGAGATGTCGCCTAGAGGGGGGGTGAATAGGCAATTACAAAATCTTTCGGATTTGTCTTGTAAGAATGCGGAATTAAACTATCGTTTAGTTTACAAGCACAAACCCTAGATATGCTAAGCTCAACTAGGTATAACAATAACAACTAGAGCTAAGCAAGATAGGCACAAGATATATGTAGCACAAGTGATAGCAAGATATATATATACTTCAAGCACGATGGCTATCACAAGGAAAGAGAGCTCGGGTATAGAAATAACCGAGGCACGCGGAGACGAGGATGTATTCCCGTGTTCCCTTGCTTTGCAACAAGGTACGTCACGTTTGGAGGAGTGGAGGTCCCACGAAGGATTCCCCGCGCCACGAAGGCTCACCCTATTCTCCGAACCACACCCACGAAGGATAGTGGCCCTTTCCTTATGGTTAGCTTTTCCTCCGCTCCGGAGATGGCAAGCTCCACAACCACTTCACAAGCTCCACGAAGGAGAAGCCCGGGCCTCTTCACAATCTTCTTGAAGAGATCACCGGAGCACCAACCGCCAAGCCAACTAGGAGGTCGCCCTCCAAGAGTAACAAGCTCACGGTCTCTCACTCGAACAAATCGTGGTGGAGAGCTCAACACTATGCAATGATGCAAAGCAAGAACACCGGAGGTGTTCAAATCCTTCACACTCAAATCCCACCAAAGCAACGAATGCTAGGATGAGATTGGAGAGGAAGAACAAGGGGGAAAGTCAACCAAAGACTCCAAGATCTAGATCCCAAGAGATTCCCTCACTTAGAGAAGAAACGGTTTGGTGGAAGTGTAGATCTAGATCTCCTCTCCCAAATCCTCAAATATGAGCAAGAATGGTTGGAGGAATCAAGGGGGAGAACAAGTTCTTCAAATGGTAGCAATGGAGGAGAGAGAATGGGAAGAACTTATTTGGCTCAAGGTGGAAGAAGTGTATTTATAGCCCAAGTGCAAAAATAACTGTTGGGGGAAAAAGACAGAAAAACGGGCAGCAATTTCGGGCAGAAAAACGGCCCAGCCGGTCACCAGGCCGGCCGACCGGAGCAGCAGCCGGACAGGCCGGTCAGCAGCCCGGTCGGACCGGCCCAGCAACCGGGCTGAGCAGCAGCCGCGCTGGGCGGTGGAAAAAGGCCACAGACGCGCGCAGGCCGAAGCCCAGCAGTGCGCGGGCGGCAGGGAGCAAGGCGACGCGGGGGCGCACAGGCAGCGCACCAGTGGGCCGTCGGGGCGGTGAGGCCCAGCCCCGGCCGGGACGCGCGGGGCGGCGCGGAGTGGAGCGGGCCGCGCGGGGAGGCGGCCCAGTCCGGCGGGGAGGCCGGTTCGGCCGGGGGCAGCGCCGGGCGGGCCGGTTGGCCACCGGGCCTGCGACCGGACACGGGCCCAAAGGCCACTGGATCAGCCCGGATGGCACCGGTTCCCAGGCCGGTTTCGACCGGGTGGGCCGGCGCCTGGCCCGGTCCGGCCGGCTGGCCCCTTCCCCTTTTTTCTTTTCTTTTTCTTCTTTAATAACAATTGCTCCCGAACTCCGATTCGAATGAAACCAACTTTGTTTGGAAGATAACAACGAATGCTATCTAATAGAAAGTAAAAACCCAAGAATCTGTAGGAGGGGATTTTATCATGAATATAAAAGGTAGAACCTTATATCATGAATAACCGGTAAAATCACCCAACCTCGAAAACGCAATAGAAGATGCATGCGAACTCCGTTTTCGATGAACTTGGGCTTGTTGTAAAGCTAGCAACAAGCTCAAGAACCTCACATAGAGAAATACCAAGAAGCAATAAGAATATGCAGCGCATGCAAGGATTGAGCTCCCTAAGACGATGTGATCAAGTTACCCAACCGAAAGCCCCTCTTAATAGTGCGGCTATCTATCCTATAATCCGGTCTCCCATCAACCACCTCGAGACCGATAAAAGGAAAACCTATCAAGGTCATACCTTTGCCTTGCGCATCCCGCTTGATCTTGATGATAACACTTCACGCTCCACTCAAGCCGGAATGCATCACTTGATCATTGTCGCTTCGTGTATACTCACAAATGCTCCCCCATACACCATGATGGGAAAGCTTCATTGATGCACATCTTCACATGTCCATTATCACCAAATGGACGGCAAGCTTCAAGCATGTGATCCACTCAAGATGCTCATCTTGAACTTGCCCAACTCAACCTTGTATCTTCTCATACTCACTTAAGATAGAGCATGGCTAATATTGAGTTCCACATAAGAACTCCATCTTCATTTCTTCTTCTTGATCATATCACATATATATCTTCATACCGATGATCTTGATGCCAATACACAAGGTATATCTTTATCTTCATGGCATCCATACTTGAATCCAACACATGGAGAGCAAGTAGTACCTATGGAATATTCCTTCATATAAACTCAATGAAAACATTAGTCCATAGGGGTTGTCATTAATTACCAAAACCACACATAGGGGCAATGTACCCTTACAATCTCCCCCATTTTGGTAATTGATGACAACCACAATAAGAGGGTTTATATAATGAATATTAGTGACAAGTACGCAACTTATCCGAGAATAAGTTGTATACAAGAGGTTGTATTTGATATGGTCAAGTAACACAAAGCAACTAGTCCATATCAAAACCGACTCTACTCACACAACTACAACTAATGCAAGGGATGTGAGTAGAACCAATATATATAGAGCAAACTCCCCCACAATGTATGCACGTGTGATGAACATGAATTCATTGCATACATTGTCAAGATTAACCTTTGGGACAATTTCCTCTATATATATATATACAACCATGCAAGACATATAAATATGGAATGCATGAGAGGCAAAACACTTAAGCACAAACCAAACTTAAGTATAAAACCATTCCCTTAAACCCTCTAAACTTCTCCCCCATTGGCATCGATTGTCAAAATGGGTGAAAAATTTAGAAGGCCAATATAATGTGAGTTCCTCCCCAAAGTGTGCACTTCTCATAATTTGAGTGGAATCAAGTGCACATATCCAATGATGAATACTTGAAGGAAACCAAACTATATTGAGGATCAAAGATTGCATAAAGATAACATGGTGAGGTGAGCTTCAACAAATAAAGCAAACAATCAAAGATCCAATTGGACAAACAAAGATATCATGATAAGAGAGATATAGTGCTCTAAAAATAAGAAAGCTCCCCAAAGTTCGTGCACAATTTATAATGTTTGCATTTGAATATAATATGCACAAACATGGAATCCTCACTCCCTATATATCATTTAGAACGCAATTAGGATAAAGAGAATATGCTTATCAAGAACAACTTTAGTCCAATAATTACGAGATATGAGTGCAAGAAGGAAAACAAATAAACCAAGCACTCATAAGTCTCCTTTACCAACACCATTAAGAATTAAAGGATAAAAGATGGTCGGCAAAGAACAAAGATATCAAGGTGATGGATTAACGCTCTTATGTATATAAGTTTCTAAAGTGGACAATGATCCATAAAGAAACATGCACACACAAGAGGTTAACAAAATAAATAAGACAAGATATCCAAGATGAAGTCATAAGATATACCAAAGGTTGTTTGCTTAAAAAGCATATATAGCCTATGGCTCCAATATTGACTTGTGGTATATGAATGAGCTTCAACAAAGAAAATCTCAAAAACATCACAACCAACAATAAGGGAAGTAAAGCTAGTTGGAATGTTTTGAGAAAGGCAACAAGTATCATAAATATGGATTTATTTCGCAATTTCATCAATATTGGACATAAGAGCTCTTTGAGGAATTGATATGCAATAAATTGCTAGAGGGCATATTTGAGATAGGTGAATCATAAACATGATATATATATATATATATATATTCCTATCATATGCATCTTCTCAAATTACTCAAACGTACAATAAGAAGTTTTCTTTAAAAGGATTTTTCAAGAACCTCAATATTTTCGAAATAAAGAATTTCATGCCAAGATGCAACCTACAAGAGGTTGGATGCTATATGAGTATGCATGAATAAGATACTTGTTACCGAGATAGCAATGGCATGATGTAGTAGATAGGGATTCATCGATCATCCTAGTCTTGACTCCAATTCTCATATGGTGATAACACCTTCCTTATAGATGAGACAAGCCTCCATTGCATCTCCAATGTACCTAAAACATTATTCAAGTACATCTTGGCCCCCAAACTTATTGGGTCCAACATGGTTAGACAAACCACAATATATAGGACACACTCCATATAAATATGTGCATATTTAGATGAAATTTGAATTTCATGCACATCTTAGACATTTAGGATTTGATGGAGTATACCCTATATAATGGATCAAACAAAGCAAGCATGCTACAAATATAAACAAATTACATATAAGCACACATAAAGACTTTAAAGATCCAAGAAAGATATACTTTGGACAAAACACCAAAAGAATCGAATAAGGCATAAAGGTGTCACCAAACAAATTTGTTGTCCAAAATATATCAAAGACGCAAATCACAAAAGATTTGTTCAACAAAGTTCAACAAATGAACTAAGAAGAAACCATTGAGCATAAAGGATGAAATAAAGCAAACATGCTCAAGGATTTATCTCATTCAAGCAAATGCATCATGTAAGAAAGAATGAGATAGCAAACTCCCCAAAAGAGCAAGGTTCAAACAAAATAAACCAAACCCTATACACTTTTCACAATGGCACAATGTACCGTAAGGAAAAAGGTTTGTCTTCCAAAACAAACACTTGATATGAATCAAGAGAATTTATCAAAAGATTTTTCAAAGGGACAATGAAGACACATGGGAGCAACAAAGATTTGTTGGAAATAGAATAAGGCAATAATAAACAATCCAAGGTGAAGATGATCCAAAAATTCAACCACATACAAGGTTATCAATTGTCAAAGACAATGAGTATATTGGAAATAATTTCCGGTGGAGTATTCACAATGTTAGTAAGGATCAACTTCACAATAAAAGGCATAGGATAAGTATATAGAATTGAGCACTATGCACCGATGAAGATTCTTGATAGCTTCAACTAGTCACACAATCACGCACGGCAATGATTAGAATAACTTGAAGCAAACGGTGTCCCAAATAAGATATAGAGATATGTATTTGAGGAAAACCGTACCAAGAATTTCTTATTCAAACAAGAACCAAAAGATAAGCAATAAAATCTTTTTACTACAAGTGGAGCTTGTTTGAGCAAACATGCCACCTAAGAACAAGATAATTAAGAGCATTAACTCTAAGTGGCATAACCTCATATGTTCACATTTTCTAGGCTTGTGATATGTACAAAACATATTACTCCCCCATAATGTGATAAAACATTTCTTCTAAACAAAAGGCAACTTAAAATTCAACTAGAGATGATTAATGGATATTTTAGAATTTGAATTTCTCATGAGTATGACACACCACATAGTGACTAGATAATCTTGCAATATCAATACTAGGTGGTGGTACCCAAGTACACACATTTTAAAGAAAGGGAGATGCACAAAGCATATCACTCCCCCAAAATGGGATGTTCCATTAATCACTTCAAAGGGAGCCAAATAAGATATCATCAAAATGCATTAGGCTCCAAAACAATACACAAGCATATGATGAGTCAAACAAACATACTTGAATACACAAGATAGGTAAGTAAGACACAACACATACACACAAATATTTGGTACAAAACCAAACATGCAAAGGGGCAAGTAACTTACAATAAATATGATGAGTTGAAGTATAAGTTACCGCAAAGAGGAACATTGGATATAAGATATAGATGATAATCCATATGACTTGACTTGGTCAAAATATAATATATGAAGATCCCTTAATTCTTCATGAAGTAGCCAAGTCTCCAATGACCTCCATATGCACCTATTGATTACGTTTGAGCTTGTTGGTCCCCAACTAAGTTGGGTCCTAAGAGGTTAGTCACAATAGGCTTGGCAACCCAAATGGTCCTTTTCTTGAGACCACTTTGAGTTCCAACAAACTTGGCAAACACATTGCCATCCTTATCCTTCCCTAGAGAATAATCATCATCAACAATTATAGGGTTAGATAAGGTACCATTTAAACAAGAAGAAGCAAAGTGCCCCTTCACACGACATAAGTAGCAAGTGTTCCCCTTTCTCTTCTTTATTGATTTCTTCTCTTGGGGAACAACAACTTGATTCTTCTTGGGAAGTGGCCTATCTTCAACTTGAGGTCGAGCATGAGCTTGACCTTGACCTTGTGGCCGTTTCCCTTGTTGTTTCTCACTCAAGTGCTTCTTCTTCTTCAATGGGCATGATCTAACATGATGCCCTTCAACCTTGCACTTGAAGCAAACCAACTTGGCCGGATCCTTGACTTTGTCTTGGCCCTTTTTCTTGTTGCTCTTGCTCTTGGACTTGTTCTTGTTATTGGAGTTGAATCCAAGTCCACTCTTGTCATTGGGGGATTGTTGCACACTTAGCATCTTGTCAAGTGCGGATTTCCCTCCATGACGCTTTTCCAAGTCTTTCTTTAAAGAAAGGACTTGGGCCTCGAGCTCTTTTATTTCCTCTACATGGTTAGTAGAAATACAAGTACTAGAGGAAGTAGAAGCTTCATTGTTAGAGCAACAAGGCAAGGCAAGTAATCCAACACAAGGTGTATCACTAGTTTGACTAGATGGATTACAAGGACTAGCACATGGCAATATAACATTTTGGGTAGAGGTTGTGCTAATGTCCACATGAGGCTCACAAGATGTTACCTTAGTGATACTAGCCTCATGAGCTAACTTTAGCTCATCGTAGGAAGTTAGAAGATCCTCAAGAGAGTGTGAGAGCGTTTTATTGCTTTCTTCCAATTCCCTACAATTGCTAGTTAGCAACTCAAGTTGAGCCCTTAGCTCAACATTCTCCTTTAAGGTAGATGCTTCACAAGAAGTAGAGTTAGTAGCACAAGCATCAACAATAGTTTTCTCATTTTCATGCATATAGGATTCAATTTTTTGTGTAAGCATAAAATTAGTATGCTTCTCATCTTTTAGCTCATGCTTGAGGAGAGTGAATCTCCTTTCCCCATTTTCAACATGGGACTCCAACTCCACTATGGTTTCCCTATATTTACTCAAGGTATCCATAGAGTGTTTGAGGTTAGCACGAGCTTCTTTATTACCATGAAGAGAAGCATATACCATTGCCATATTATGCACCAGGATATTATATTCTTCATCATTATCATCATCATCACTCTCATCATTAGAGGAAGTGTTAGGAGTCAAAGTAGGAGATACCTTTGATCCATTTGCCATAAGGCACATGTGCATACCGGAGGATGAAGATGAAGAAATTCTTGAATCCTCATTTGAAAACATGTCTTGATCCATAGAGTGTTCGGTTTCCTCTACATTGTTAGTCAACAAGCAACTAGAGGAAATAGAAGCATTTTGATTATGGGAGCAAGACAAGACAAGCATATCATCATGGGGTTTATGTGAGCAATTTACACATGATATGCGAGGACTATCAACACAAGCATGTAGATTATTTTCAATGCTAGATGTGTTTAAGTCCAAAGAGGAAGCATTGCAATGGGATAGAGATGAAGAATCATCACTATTGAGCACAATATCAACATTGCAATTTTCCTCACCACTCACCATATCATTACCTCGTGTCTTGCTACACGTTGGTGAAGTGGAAGAAGATGAGAACTCATCACGGCCGGAGGTGGAAGCAACTTGGAGCTCTTCATGATGTGAAGGGGAAGAGAGCTCCTCGGAGTCACCACCAACCAAATGAGAAGTGGATCCACCAAACATTTCCTTAAGCTTGATCCACATCTCATGAGACGATTTTCGCTTTATATATATCAAGAACCTATGAAAATCTGGTCTCAAAGAGAATACAAGCTCATTAGATACTTGAGCTTCAAGATGTAAGTTTTTCTCATCCTCTAAAGATAGATTTTGAGGATCCATCGGAGGAGAAAAACCTACATCTAGAAATTGCTCTATATGTGGACACAAGGTCCGAAGATTACAAAGCAAGCAATTTCGCCACAAAAGATAAT
This sequence comes from Lolium rigidum, assembly GCF_022539505.1. NCBI lineage: Eukaryota > Viridiplantae > Streptophyta > Magnoliopsida > Poales > Poaceae > Lolium > Lolium rigidum. Next base: position 168,162,549 of record NC_061514.1, read on the forward strand.
TTGTGCCATTAAAGACAATTGTGTCATTGTGCACTATACTAGCCGACATCTTTACTCTCAAGGCGGTGAAGCCTAAAACAAGGAGAGACCTTGCTCTGATACCAATTGAAAGATCGAGATGTCGCCTAGAGGGGGGGTGAATAGGCAATTACAAAATCTTTCGGATTTGTCTTGTAAGAATGCGGAATTAAACTATCGTTTAGTTTACAAGCACAAACCCTAGATATGCTAAGCTCAACTAGGTATAACAATAACAACTAGAGCTAAGCAAGATAGGCACAAGATATATGTAGCACAAGTGATAGCAAGATATATATATACTTCAAGCACGATGGCTATCACAAGGAAAGAGAGCTCGGGTATAGAAATAACCGAGGCACGCGGAGACGAGGATGTATTCCCGTGTTCCCTTGCTTTGCAACAAGGTACGTCACGTTTGGAGGAGTGGAGGTCCCACGAAGGATTCCCCGCGCCACGAAGGCTCACCCTATTCTCCGAACCACACCCACGAAGGATAGTGGCCCTTTCCTTATGGTTAGCTTTTCCTCCGCTCCGGAGATGGCAAGCTCCACAACCACTTCACAAGCTCCACGAAGGAGAAGCCCGGGCCTCTTCACAATCTTCTTGAAGAGATCACCGGAGCACCAACCGCCAAGCCAACTAGGAGGTCGCCCTCCAAGAGTAACAAGCTCACGGTCTCTCACTCGAACAAATCGTGGTGGAGAGCTCAACACTATGCAATGATGCAAAGCAAGAACACCGGAGGTGTTCAAATCCTTCACACTCAAATCCCACCAAAGCAACGAATGCTAGGATGAGATTGGAGAGGAAGAACAAGGGGGAAAGTCAACCAAAGACTCCAAGATCTAGATCCCAAGAGATTCCCTCACTTAGAGAAGAAACGGTTTGGTGGAAGTGTAGATCTAGATCTCCTCTCCCAAATCCTCAAATATGAGCAAGAATGGTTGGAGGAATCAAGGGGAGAACAAGTTCTTCAAATGGTAGCAATGGAGGAGAGAGAATGGGAAGAACTTATTTGGCTCAAGGTGGAAGAAGTGTATTTATAGCCCAAGTGCAAAAATAACTGTTGGGGGGAAAAGACAGAAAAACGGGCAGCAATTTCGGGCAGAAAAACGGCCCAGCCGGTCACCAGGCCGGCCGACCGGAGCAGCAGCCGGACAGGCCGGTCAGCAGCCCGGTCGGACCGGCCCAAGAACCGGGCCGAGCGAGCAGCCGCGCTGGGCGGTGGAAAAAGGCCACAGACGCGCGCAGGCCGAAGCCCAGCAGTGCGCGGGCGGCAGGGAGCAAGGCGACGCGGGGGCGCACAGGCAGCGCACCAGTGGGCCGTCGGGGCGGTGAGGCCCAGCCCCGGCCAGGACGCGCGGGGGCGGCGCGGAGTGGAGCGGGCCGCGCGGGGGAGGCGGCCCAGTCCGGCGGGGAGGCCGGTTCGGCCGGGGGCAGCGCCGGGCGGGCCGGTTGGCCACCGGGCCTGCGACCGGACACGGGCCCAAAGGCCACTGGATCAGCCCGGATGGCACCGGTTCCCAGGCCGGTTTCGACCGGGTGGGCCGGCGCCTGGCCCGGTCCGGCCGGCTGGCCCCTTCCCCTTTTTCTTTTCTTTTTCTTCTTTAATAACAATTGCTCCCGAACTCCGATTCGAATGAAACCAACTTTGTTTGGAAGATAACAACGAATGCTATCTAATAGAAAGTAAAAACCCAAGAAACTGTAGGAGGGGATTTTATCATGAATATAAAAGGTAGAACCTTATATCATGAATAACCGGTAAAATCACCCAACCTCGAAAACGCAATAGAAGATGCATGCGAACTCCGTTTTCGATGAACTTGGGCTTGTTGTAAAGCTAGCAACAAGCTCAAGAACCTCACATAGAGAAATACCAAGAAGCAATAAGAATATGCAGCGCATGCAAGGATTGAGCTCCCTAAGACGATGTGATCAAGTTACCCAACCGAAAGCCCCTCTTAATAGTGCGGCTATCTATCCTATAATCCGGTCTCCCATCAACCACCTCGAGACCGATAAAAGGAAAACCTATCAAGGTCATACCTTTGCCTTGCGCATCCCGCTTGATCTTGATGATAACACTTCACGCTCCACTCAAGCCGGAATGCATCACTTGATCATTGTCGCTTCGTGTATACTCACAAATGCTCCCCCATACACCATGATGGGAAAGCTTCATTGATGCACATCTTCACATGTCCATTATCACCAAATGGACGGCAAGCTTCAAGCATGTGATCCACTCAAGATGCTCATCTTGAACTTGCCCAACTCAACCTTGTATCTTCTCATACTCACTTAAGATAGAGCATGGCTAATATTGAGTTCCACATAAGAACTCCATCTTCATTTCTTCTTCTTGATCATATCACATATATATCTTCATACCGATGATCTTGATGCCAATACACAAGGTATATCTTTATCTTCATGGCATCCATACTTGAATCCAACACATGGAGAGCAAGTAGTACCTATGGAATATTCCTTCATATAAACTCAATGAAAACATTAGTCCATAGGGGTTGTCATTAATTACCAAAACCACACATAGGGGCAATGTACCCTTACAGAAAGGTCTTCACCAATCTATACGATGGTGTCACCAATCCTGATAAAAATCAATACTCAAAATATCATCAGATCTATGCGATCGAAGAGGCAGGCCGATCAGAACCAGAAACGTCAGAGGCTTTCGACAATTTGGGAAATCCATACGTCGATCCCGCTGATCTGAGAAAATGCCTAGGTACTAAATACGTCGGGTCCACGCCTCGAGAAAGAGTACAACTCCCGCAAGCAGCGTGGGATAGGGCTGCAAGAGCCATGGATGGTTCGGAACCAATGACCACCACCGCTATCGTACAAGAGCTACGAGCATATCAATATAGACTCGCTCGAGTAAGTAGAGAGCTGGAAAAACAGACGAGCATCCTTGAATAGGAGAAAAGAGGCAGCTTCCGCGTCCGAGCGGGCGTCGAGCGAGCTCGGTCGACAATCGAAACTTCGGCGGATAGCCATAGAGAGGCTCGAAGGAGAGCAAGATCTCGGCTGCAAAACATACCCGAAGAAGAGAGAGGAAATCTAATTCAAAATCTCGACATGTCCTTCATGACGATTGATGAAAGGGGAAATATCATCCCAAAAACGCCAGAAGCAGGTTACATGGCAACACAAGCTTACATCCTCGCATCCAGACCACCTCCTGGGGACCCGAGGGAACCATTGTTCAATATGGCAATGGCTGGAGTAGGAGTTATGGGAACAGCGTTTGCAGCTACACCTCCCGAAGGAAATCCTAGGCAAAATAGTCCACGACCCAACACAACGGTTCAAGATCCACCGAGAACAAGTGGAGCAAGAGACACGAGCAGTTCAAGTGAGGGTGGATAGAGCGCGACAAGAAAGAAGAGAACGTCGGCACTCACCGAAGTTGCCGACGAAGATATGTGTGGACTCCCGTGCTTTACGAGAAGAGTTCGAAAGACTCGAGTCCCAAAAGGGTTCAAGTTACCCGAGAATTTCAAAAAATTCGACGGCCTGCAGGATCCCGAGGATTGGCTCGTGGATTACCTCGAGATGGTGAAACTGGTAGGAGGAACCAGAGCAACAGCTATGCAAAGTATCCAAGTTCACTTGAGTGGTGCCGCAAGATCTTGGATCAAGAAACTTCCCCCAGGCTCCATCGACAGCTGGGATAATTTCGAGGATATCTTCGTGAGAAATTTCCGATCCACCTGCAAGAAACCTGCGTCATTGGAAGAGCTGAGGGCGTGTCGACAGAAACAAGGCGATGATAAAATATATACAGCGGTGGAACATTATAAAAAACTCGGCAGAGGACATATCTGACGAGAGAGCAATAGATGCGTTCGTGGCAGGAATTCGACGAGGAGACTTCGTCGAGGACTTAGGGAGAACTAACCCTAAGACCATATCAGCACTCATGGAGATAGCCAATAAGTGGGCGGATGGAGAAGACGCAATATACAACAAGCGACACAGGTCGCCGTAAGAGGATCGTGGTCGAAATTATCAAAATAGAAGGCGATTTTCTCGCCAGTTCTACAACAACGATGCCCCTGGCCATATATCGGCTGGCTTTCGGGGAAATACTGGAGGGAATAGTCGAGATGACTATCAAAGGAGTAATGAGCAACAAGGCGACAATAGAGGTGATTCTCGCGGCCACAGGCAAAATAATGGACCAAGGTTTCAAAGACCTTACGTGTCCCCCGAGGAGATGATGAACGATCCGTGTCAAATGCACTTTTATCTCGACAACAATGGAAAGAGGCAGTCAGGACATCTCCAGAAAGATTGTCGAAATTTTCAGGCAATGTTGCGAGCCGCATGAATTGCAAATGCCCAAGCAATGAATAGAAACCCTCAGGGGCCAAGGAGCGAGATCCACCTCCCACCTCCTCCCGCAATCACGGACAAAAATCGGCATCAGCTCAGAATAGCGGCAGCACCACACCCACCACCGTATGTTGATCCTAACTCCAATGGTGCAGTCTCGATGATTCAGAAAGCTAGGCCATCCAACAGGGCGCAGAAGGTAATCTCACGACAAGTATTCATGGCAGAAAAGATGCCTCCACCAACAGTTGAGTACCTAAATTGGTCAGGGCAAGATATTGGCTTCACAATTGCGGATCATCCTCAGCAAGTTCCTCGACCAGGACAATCGGCACTCATCCTACCCGCAGTAATTGCTGGTTTTGATGTGTCGAGAGTTTTTATAGATGGCGGCAGCAGTTTAAACCTCATGTATGCAGATACATTAAGGAAAATGAACATATCCCTGGCAAACCTGAAACCAACTGAAACACGTTTCCATGGGATTACACCAGAGAAGCCAAGTTATCCATTGGGCAAGATCAACCTCGACGTTCAGTTTGGAACCCGAGAAAACTACAGGATAGAGAATTTGGAGTTCGAAGTTGTGGATTTTCCGTCGCAGTATCACGCTTTGCTGGGACGACCAGCATACGCCAGGTTTATGGCGGTACCACATTATACGTATCTATTGTGGAGGCTGCCCGGACCCAAGGGACCCATTACAATCAAGGGAAGCTTCGCGTTATCCGATAAATGCGACAAGGATTTTCATCGACTGTTAGAAACTTTCGGAATGCAAGCAGAATATACGGCGCCAAGATTCACTGATTATGATGTGCTGCCAGAAGTAGGGAGGTCTTCGAAGGAGCCAACTTTCAATACAACCAAAGATTCAAAAGAGGTACAAGTCCACCCGACAGACCCAAAGAAAACGACATCCATCGCAACAAACATGGATATCGCATAGGAAAGCGCGCTCGTCAAGTTCCTCCGTGAGCACTGGAAAATCTTCGCATGGTGTCCAGCTGACATGCCAGGAGTACCCAGGGAACTTGCCGAGCACCACCTCAACTTGGATCCTCTTGCAAGACCAATCAAGCAACCTTTGCGGCGTTTTTTGGAACCTAGCCGTAAAGCCATGTTATCAGAAATAGATCGACTCAAAGATGCTGGTTTCATCAAAGAAATATCTACAGAAGCCACGTGGGTAGCTAACCCAGTAATGGTGCCGAAGAAACACACGATAGTCCTTCGCATGTGCGTCGACTTCACGTGTATCAATAAACATTGTCCTAAGGATCACTTTCCCCTCCCAAGGATCGATCAAATCATCGACTCCACGGCAGGATGCGAACGTCTTTCCTTCTTGGACGCGTATTCTGGTTATAACCAGATTAGATTAAAAGAAGAAGATGAAGCCAAGACAGCGTTCATAACACCTTACGGTGTGTTTTGTTACAAAACAATGCCTTTTGGTTTGAAAAACGCGGGAGCAACATATCAGCGGATGATGCAGAAGTGCCTAGCAACACAGATTGGAAAAAATGTGCAAGTCTACATTGACGATGTCGTGATAACATCAAAGAAAGGATCAACTCTGATCGAAGATTTAAAGGAAACCTTCGACAACCTCGACAAGTTATGCATCAAGCTGAACCCGACAAAGTGCTCTTTTGGAGTTCCTGCAGGAGAACTTCTCGGGTTCTTAGTATCAGCAAGGGGGATTGAAGCTAATCCCGAAAAAATCCAGGCCATCGTCACTAAGAGAAAGCCAACAAAGTTGAAAGAAATACAACAGCTAACGGGGCGAGTCGCAGCTTTAAGCAGATTCGTCGCCAGGTTAGGAGAAAAGGCGCTGCCGTTCTACGCATTGATCAAACAAGGGGAGAAATTTCAATGGAACGAGGAAGCAGATAGGGCCTTCGAGAACCTCAAGTGGACAATTTCGACACCACCAATCTTGGTGGCGCCTAAAGATAAAGAACCTCTCCTCTTATACATTGCAGCCACACCTCAAGTGGTCGAGCACGGTTCGGTAGTCGAGAGAGAAGAAGAAGGAAAGCTTCACGGAGTTCGGAGGCCGAGTATATTTCATCAGCGAAGTACTGTCGCCTTCAAAACAGCGGTACCCGCAATATCAGAAACTGGTGTATGGAGTATTCACGACAGCAAGAAAATTGCGACACTATTTTTCGGCGCACCCGATAATAGTGGTCAATGAAGCTCCTTTGTCAAATATATTGAACAACCCAGAAGCTACGGGTCGTGTCTCCCTTTGGGGAATAGAACTTTCCCCTCGGGACATCACATATGAAAAAAGAAAGGCAATAAAATCACAGGTTTTACCGGATTTCGTCGCAGAGTGGATGGAGCTACAAAACACGGGACCTCCAGATCTATCGAGAACCTGGACTATGAACTTTGACGGGTCCAAAAGGTTGGAAGGAGCAGGAGCAGGCGTGATATTGGTATCACCTGAAGGCGACAAGTTGAAATATGTCCTACGGATGACGTTCCCAAACGCGTCTAACAACGAAGCAGAATATGAAGCTCTCATACACGGGATGAAGATGGCGAAAGCTTGCGGTGCAACCCGATTGAAAATCTTCGGCGACTCACAATTGGTGGCACAGCAAGTTATGAACCAATGTGATGCAGTCAACGAAAGTATGATAGCATACAAGGAGGTGTACAATGAGCTGGAAAAATTGTTTGATGGATGCGAGGTAAATCACATCAGCAGGCTGAGTAATGATGAAGCCGATGTTCTTGCAAACATCGGGTCGCAATGCCTCGCGATCCCTCCAGGCGTGTTTTGGGAAGAAATAAGCGAGAGATCAACAAAGCCAGTAAAAATAAAGAAGAAGGACAAAGAAGAGAAATCTTCGAGTACCGCTAAAAATTCAGACGAAGAAGAAGAGGAACATGAGCTAGTCATGATGGTGCAGATTCCTTGGATGCAGGTTTACATATCATATATCCTAAGGAAAACAATACCCGACGATCCAGTTGAAGCAAGGCGAATAATTAGGAGATCAAAAGCTTTCACTGTAGTGAAAGGGGAGTTGTACAAACGAAGTATCTCGGGCGTACTGCAGAGGTGTGTCACACCCGAAGAAGGAAGGATCATCCTAAAAGATGTACACGAAGGAATATGCGGGCATCACGCGAGCAGCCGAGCTATTGCGGCTAAAGTCTTCAGAGCAGGATTTTATTGGCTAACGGCAATCGAGGACGCGAAGGAAATAGTGCGAACTTGCGACGCGTGCCAAAGATTTGCCGCAAAACCTCACTCGCCAGCAGCAGAACTTATGCCAATCCCACTTGTCTTGGCCCTTTGCTCAATGGGGTCTCGACATGGTGGGAAAACTACACAAAGCTTCGCCAGGAGGATATGAGTATATGCTCGTTGCTGTCGACAAATTTACTAAGTGGATAGAAGCAAAACCGATAAATTCACCGGACGGCGCATCGGCGATTAAGTTCGTGAAAAGTATCGTTTTTCGATTTGGAGTCCCTCACAGCATCGTCACAGACAACGGCAGCAATTTTACATCCAAAGAGTTCAAGGCATACTGCGCAGAAGTGGGCATCAAATTGAGTTTTGCGTCTGTTGCACATCCACAGACCAACGGTCAAGTCGAGAAGGCCAATGGCATCATCTGCAATGGTATCAAGAAGCGCCTGTTAGGACCATTGGAAAAAGCTCGGCATACTTGGCCGGAGGAGCTGCCAAGTGTGTTGTGGAGTATTCGAACAACACCAAATACGGCGACATAGGAGACGCCGTTCTTCCTGGTCCATGGAGCCGAGGCAGTCCTGCCGATAGAAATAGAGCATGATTCCCCAAGAGTTACAGAATATGATGAAGAAACTTCGAGAAAAGCTTTGGAGGATGACATTGACGCACTTGATGAAGCTCGAGACGAAGTCCTATCACGAGTCGCCAAATATCAACAAGACCTGAAAAACTACCACAGTCGACGATTGCGGCCAAGATCGTTCCAAGTTGGTGACCTGGTTTTGCGACTCAATCAAAAAAGTCACGAAAAACTCGAGTCACCATGGCTTGGACCCTACATCATTACAGAAGTAATCGAAGGAGGAGCATACAGAATCAAAGACAAGAAGACAGGGATTGCCGAGCCAAATCCTTGGAACGTGGCGCAGCTCAGGCATTTTTACGCCTAGATGTCGAAATATAGTCTCCCTTGTAAACATACAATGTACTGAAATGCCCGCGAGTTTTCAGACGCACTCTTTTCCTTTTTTGGGGCACCGAGTGGGGCCGAGAAAGGTTTTTAATGAGGCGGGCTCGCGGTGCTGCAATATAATAAAGATAGTGGAATTATACATTTTTCTCAACAGGCTCGGGGGCTTCCCTCCTAGACGTTACAATATACATATACATAGTGTCGACAAAAACAACTCGCAAAAATATCTCGCCTTGGTATAAAGTACCTCTCCAAGACAAAAATATCGACAAAACAGCGGTCAACATAAAGTTCGGAGACTCATACTCGCAAAAATAGTACGAAGTATAATTTATTTTGCCTTGGGAAAACCTCGCATTATAAAAATACTATAATCAAAACGCCCGGGGGCTGGGCAATAAAAATAAAAATATAATGACTTTACAATATAGATCATATACAAGAAACAATCTTCAGAACAAGTTTATCTTCAGGGATTTCCCAGTATGTTGTCTATTGTCAAGCGCTCATTATTTACAGCACGAGTGCTATGCTCAGCGTAGCTGCCCTTCACGAAGAATTCGGAGTCCATTCGAAGAAGTTCATCCATCATATCTTCGGCAACGGGAGTAACAACGTCATCATACTTGCCGAAGTTTTTCTTCCTCTTCGACATCTTGGCCAAGCACTTTGGAACAATCCGCTTCACGTCTAACTTCGGGTAGCAAATCTTTATCATAATCATAGCAAATCTTGCGCCGACGCCAATTGGGCCCGCACAAAGCCGTGGATCCGAGGAGCATCCCGAAACTTATCCATTAAAGCAGGAAGAGTCTCTGGCATTTTGTTCCGAGGAAACATGGTGCCATAGACCAAAGATAGAGTCCTTGTACAGAAGTCGAGATAATCGCGAACTTGGAGTGCGTGATCTTGAAACCTGACAATCTGGCGAGTCCGTTCAGGTGTGCCCCAAAATAATGAACCATGATCTTTGGCAAGACGAAGAAGTACATTGGATCGAGCTTCGACACGTTCATCTTCAGTAGTAGCATCCAAAAAAGAACCTATTTTTTACAAGAACCAGTGAGCAATGAGAAGTCAAGCAAAAAGGAAAAGAAAAAGCACGACAATGAAGCATACCCGCCATATCCAAGCTAGCATCTGCCAGCAGTTGAAGCATAAAATTTTCGCGGGTCGTAGCTGCAGCAGCTTCAGCAACAGCGGCATCCTTTTCAGACATGGCATCTTGAGTTTGTTGAAGCGCAATTTTTTCCTTCTCAGAAGACCTTCGAGACTGTTCCATGAGCATAAGGGATTGCTTCTTCATGGATTGAAGCTGTTGTCGAAGTTCTTCCAAATCTTCTGCCAAATCCTTACTCGCGGAATCTTCAACGAATTTAACAGCGACAGGGGTTTTCTTCGAAGAAGACGAAGGAAAAACTTCGGAAGGACCAGGAATTGACGTATAGTTGTCAAAAATTATCTGAAAAAAGAAACGTCGACATCAATCATCAAGAAAAAGATAGATTTCCATTCATTCTCATAATATATACATGTTTGTTACAAAAGAAGAACCTCTAGAAGACCTAAATCATCGCCAGGAGCACTATGGCGGCAGTACTACAAGAAGGAGGTAAACTAAGAAGAAAGGCAAAGCAAAGGAGCATTCAACTAGACCTCCGGCCTTGATGAGCTAGGAGTTGAAGATGGCTTGATCCCGAGATAAGACAGGATTTTCTTCGTGCTAAGCTTTGCCGACTTGATCAATGATCGCCATTTTGCTTGTTCTATCTGCTCCGTGTCGCCCACTTTCGCCCAATCGATGGTCTGTTGACTATCAGCAACTAAGGCAACAGTGCTTTCAACGGCAACTTTCATATTCTCATGACGCATCTTCAGCCCAAGATCTTCGGGTGGATTAAAGCACTTGGCAAGAGCAAGGAAAGTCGCGGGTTCCTCTTTCTTCGGGAAGAAGTAGGGGAAGAGCCGCGACAGCCCTGTTCTGGCTTCATCAATGCCCTCACGTGCTTCTGTCCCATGAAATTCAAGGAACAAAACGGCGTCAAGAAGAGGATCATTGTCGGGATCTTCAAGCTCAAATTCTTGAGAAGTCTTATCTGTCAAAATAAAAAATTTCCGATCAACAAATAGGTGTAGAAAGGAAGAATCCAAAGGATATGAAGTGCCTCAGATACTTACTGACAAAGCGACGATTTTGCGCCCTTAGACGCTTAAGGATCGCTTCTTCTCGAGCAATTTGTGCAGTTATGTGCTCGCTTAATGAAGTCTCGGCATCATGAAGACGTTTCCTAAGATCTTCGACACCAGCAGCATCGGCCTTAGTGACAAAGGATTAACTTGTCATTGCCTACAGATTGTAGACTAGGGTTTTGCTAGAAGTAGAGGGCAAGTAGATCTCGAAGGTTCAGGCGAAAAGTACTCGACGATTATGAAAACTAGGGTTATGTTGATAGTAGATTCGATCTTTTCTTTGTCCCTCGACTCCCCCTTATATAGGAGGTGGAGCCGAGGGTTTCGTAATACACAAGTTACAGAGTTCAGGAGGGTTTCGTACTCAACCCGTAAGATTACAAAACTCTATCTTTCCTAATACAAACTATCTTTCCTTAATACTAAATGGGCTTCCAGGTCTTCTTATTCTTCGAGTCTTGGGCCTTGAGTAAACCCCGGGTACCATCTTTGGCAGGCCCATTGGGGATGCCTATGTCAGTAGCCCCCGAGATTTTTCTTGAATCAAAGAATCAAGGAAAATCTCCAATTTTACTCATTACATAATCTTTCGATATGTAAACATTATTTTGTACAGGGATAACGGTAGTTGGGGCTAGTTCATCGACGGATCAGGTACTAGTTAAGCTGCTCTAGTGGCAATCCGCAAAAACCTACTTCAAGGTCACGTCCCCGGACATGATCTCGGGATGTCGGTGTAAACTTCGACAGGTGCCGCTTAAGGTCTTACCATTCTGTCGAGTCCCAGTCATATTTTATCGGGTACCTAACGCGTCCGTTAGGATTTTTCTTTGTATCTGTTGATACGGAAAATAGTAGCAATCCACCGTCAGAGACGGTGCCACGCCGCTCAGAACGGATGCGGGGTCTTACCTTCGCAAAGTTTTGCGGCGTTCGAGAGATTTATTCGCGACTTTTAGCGCTGCGAGAATATATTGTCGAGTGCTTTTCGGCTGTTGGAATAGCACATTTTATCGAGTCATATTTGATGACTTATTTTGTCTTCCCGATGGGAGTATATGTAGAGTTATCTGTGTAACTCGAAATATACTCACTTGTAAAAAATTCATCGGGCACGCGAACAGCGTTCCCGATGGGAGTAGCCCCCGAGGCTACAGCCAAGAACTTGTGCTTGGGTGTAGGCTCAACAGATTAGTATCCTTTGCCGCTATATTTATAAACCTTCTCGATAATTTTATATCTATCGGGTGCGCGACCAGCGCTCCCGATGGGAGTAGCCCCCGAGGCTATGAACAAATGCTTGCATTTAGTCATAGGCTCTCGCCATTTCTATCTTGTCAGACTTGAAATTTTCTATTTTTCCAAAGTAGCCCCCGAGCGTTTGGGCACAAACTTGTATTTGATCAAAGGCTCTCGAAATAATCTTGCGTTGTCGATAAACTTTCGAAGCTTCATAGTCGAGCTTTTCTTTCATCTTGATGACGTCGTTGCTGATGATAGCCACGATTTCTGTTTTGGAAACATGCAATTACTGCTCCTCTCACTGCCTTGTGGGTCCAAATTCCTCATCTGATGGACACGTCGTGCAAGTGGGGGACACATGTTCTCCCCTTTTTCTGGCACACGATCTGTAACCTCGTCGATGTTAAAATACTTTTTTACCCTCATCTCCACGTGGTTATCATCTCACGCATACTTTTTCCATCCAACGGTCCGCCGCTTCACCGCACCTCTATATAAGATCTCCTTCTTCTACCTCGAGCACTTCCGCTCGCGCTGTTCCCCTGCTTCTTCCTGCAAAACTTCCTCCTGCGCCCCACAATCCTCAAAGCTCATCTCTTTGCAGCTGCATTCCTCCGCCATTGTTGATGCCACCGCGTCGCTTGACCAGGCACAGCACACCCGATTCATCGATGGCTGCCGCGGATCTAGGAGCCGCGGAGTGGGAGAGGTCCAAGATCACGAATCAGGACCTGAATCTCTTGAAGAAGCTGGGGATTAGCAAGAAACCCAAAGCGGTTTGCTTCCCCGGTGAAGAAAGCTACCCAACCCCTCCAATGGGGTATCGGGTAAGTTTTGTTGATCACCTCATCCGCGGTCTTTCCGCCCCCATTCACCCTTTTCTTCGGGGATTGCTTTTTGTTTATGGTCTCCAACTTCACCACCTCACGCCCAATTCTATCCTTCACATTTCCATCTTTATCACCCTCTGCGAAGCCTTCCTTGGTGTCCAGCTTAACTGGGCATTATGGAAGCGCATTTTCTTCTGTCACCGTAATGGCTCTGCCAATGTCGCCTATAATATAGGCGGCGTTGTTATTTCTGTTCGCTCCTCTGTCAACTACTTCGACGTCAAACTCCCTGACTCCGTTCAAGGGTGGCGCAAGAAGTGGTTATATATTCGAGAAGAAAACCATGGATGCGCTGAAGACAATATTCCTCCTTTCGACGGTGCCGAGAAAATCCTTCGCCGCCGTTCTTGGGACGCAGAAGCTACCGAGGAAGAAAGAACTTCGACGGAGGCCACGATGACTCGCATCCATGAGTTGCCAGAATACTCGTGGAAAAGAATTATCAGGCATCCAAATTACGGCGTATTTCCTTAGTACTAGAGTGCAGCCTCTTCAGGCTCGCAAAAACCCTTTCTGGAATTATGCTGGCGATGAAGACACAGATCGCTTGTCGACGAATCTGGAAGTCAAGGATTTGGATAGGCTTATCCGAAAAATTTCATCTCTCAAGAAGAAAGATTCTATCCCTTCCACTTATCGCGTAAAACCATACGAGCGCCGCCAATGCGCTTCCTAAGGTAAAAATTGTCGCCGTAATTTGTTATTGCCTTGCTATTTGTGTTGTTACTCCTTTTTGACATCCTTCCTTATTTTTATACAGAACCACCCAAATCTTGTTTCACTTCCTCCTCTTCGGAAGGTGGGGAAGTCGAAGAAAGGGCCATTATCTCCGACGATAACCAAGATGCCCCCTCTTTTGCGAATGAACCCGCAGAATCTCGAAAATCGCGGGATGCGACGAAAAGGAGGATGCCTACGAAGCCCTCTGCGTCGGCACAGTCTCCTCCTCCTGCAGTTTCTCCAAAGAACAAAAGGAAAAGGAATGATGCCGAAAATTCCGGCACCTCCAAGGCCGAAGAAACTGTTCCTTCTCGCCAAAAGGCAGCTTATGATCCATACCTCGAAACTCTCATTAGTTCGTAAGTACCCTCTCTCTGTTTATTTGTACTTGAAGATTTTTGTCTATCTTGCTTTTTATGTTGTCGACATTTACTCGTAGTGACGATGAAGAAGAAGTACCAACTGCTGATGTGGCTGCTCGAACGAGTACGTCACATACATTAGTCGCCTCGGAGACGCCAGTTGAAGGAGAAGAAACTTCGCCTCCTCGACAAAACGTCGGCGCTGCTACTCCTCCTTCAAGCCCCCTTGTCCCTTCACCAAAAAGGGCAAGGGTTGAAACAATCCCGGAACATACTCTTCAATCGAGTAGCTCTTCTAACCCTCTCTTGGATGATGTAAGTTCTTAATGCGTTTGTCGCTGTCTATATTTTCTCCATTTGCTTCTACGTGCCATCATTTTTCCCATACCGACATTTTCTTTATTTGTCCTTCTTTGTTAGCCTACGGTCAAAGAGCTTCTTCGCATTGGTGCTCAATTCCTTGGGTACCGTGATTATGCCAGCAAAACTGAAGGTAAAGCTTCGTTACTTCTTTTTTTATTTTTTTTATTTTTGCTTCTGCTTTCTTGCTATCTTGTTGTCGACGTTTTTAACTTTCTTGACAGAAAAACTGGCGGAGGTCAACGAGCGTGCCAATACACTTGCTCAAAAATTAGAGCAAAGTGAGGAGGCTCGTAAGAAGGCCGAGTCGGATGCTGTTGAAGCTAGGCAAGAAGGCCGACAAAGCTAAGGCCGATGCTGCTGGTGTCGAAGATCTTCGGAAACGTCTGCATGATGCCGAGACTTCGCTAAGCGAGCACATAACTGCGCAATCTGCTCGCGAAGCAGCGATCTCCAAACGTATAAGGATACAAAATCGTCGCTTTGTCAGTAAGTATCTGCACCACTTCATATCCTTTGGATTTTTCTTTTTTGCACTTGTTTATTGATCGGATTTTCTCTTTTTATTTTGACAGATAAGACCTCTCAAGAATTTGAACTTGAAGATCCCGACAATGATCCTCTTCTTGACGCCGTTTCGTTCCTTGAATTTCATGGGACGGAAGCGCGTGAGGGCATTGATGAAGCCAGGGCAGGGTTATCGAGGCTTTTCCCCTACTTCTTCCCGAAGAAAGAGGAACCCGCGACTTTCCTTGGTCTTGCCAAGTGCTTTAATCCTCCCGAAGATCTTGGGCTGAAGATGCGCCATGAGAATATGAAGGTTGCCGTTGAAAGCACCGTTGCCTTAGTTGCTGATAGTCAACAGACTATTGACTGGGCCAAAGTGGGCGACACGGAGCAGATAGAGCAAACAAAATGGCGATCTTTGATCAAGGCGGCGAAGCTGAATACGAAGAAAATCCTGGCTTATCTCGGGATCAAACCATCTTCGACTCCTAGCTCATCAAGGCCGGAGGTCTAATTGAATGCTTTTGTCTTTTCTACTTTTTGCTTTCCTTATTTCTTTTGCTGTTGTCGCCATTCTAGCCTTGGCGACAATTACTCTGTTAGTCCTTTCGGAGAACTTCTTTTGTAATGACCATGTAAACTTTCTAGAAAGCAATGAAATTCCTCTTGATACTATCATTGATCCTGGGATTTTCTTTTCCAGTTAATATTTGATAATTATTCAACCGATCCTTGCTCCCCCGATGCTGTGCCTGTGTCTTCCTTCTCGAAGAAAGTAAAAGGCGACGATAATCTTCTTGAAGGTTCTTCAAGCAGTCCTTTGTCGGAGGATTTGCAAGAACTTCGACAACAACTTCAAGCCATGAAGAAACAAACTTTGGCAATGATGGAGCAATCTCGGAAAGCGTCTGAACAAGAAGAACTTGCTCTTCAACAAGCTAAAGAGGCTATGGTTGCCAAGGATGCTTGCTTGTTTTGGAAGCGAAAGAAGCTACTACCCGAGAAAATAGCATGCTCGAGTTAATGTTGGAGGCTAGCACAGATATGATAGGTATGTATCTCCATCCTTATGTTGCTTCTTCTTTATTTGCTGTGCCTTCTGCCAAATTTCTTGCCATATTGTCTAATAGGCTCGGTTCTTGATGCTGCCGCCGAAGATCAAAGAGTCAATGAGAGGACAAATCTTCTTGTCAATCTTTCCCTTAATCATGGCTGTTTATTTTGGGCCACTCCTGAACGAACCCAGCAGATTGTCAGGTTCCAAGATCGTGCTTGCCAAGTACGCGAATTTCTCAATTTTTGCACGACGACGTTAACCCTTATTTTCAAGACTTTGTTTCCTCGAAATGAAGTTCCGACAACTCTTCCTGACTTGCTGGACACCTTCAGAGATGCTCCTCGTATTCATAATTTTGTGCGAGCGCAATTGTCTGCTGGAGCAAGATTTGCCATGATTATGATACATATTTGCCATCCAAAATTAGACCTGACGAAGATTGTCGTTGATTGCCTGGCGAAAAAATCGCGGCGGAAGAATGATATTGATACAATCAACAAAATGGTGACTCCTGTGGCCGATTCGATGATGGATGAGCTTCTTCGGATGGACTCAGAATTCTTCGTCAAGGGATCTTATGCTGCACATAAAACAACCAAAGGGTTGTCCATAGATAGTATTTTAGGTTTTCATCGATTTGTTTCCTATTGCAAAACCTTGTGTCTCTATTTTTTCATTATTTCCGAAGAAATTTGTTGTATATTGCGAAGTGCTTTATACTGTTGGAGCCCCCGAGCCTTTTTGGCTAAAGTTGGTACTATTTTTTCCCTGTCGTGGAGTTTTCCTTATGTTGTAATAAGTCATCCTTGCTTTTGCAAGCCCCCGAGTATCTTAGTATCGGAGTTCTATATTTTTGTTGCGAGGTTCTTGGACCAAAGCAATAAGATTTTTGTCGTGTACTCTATATTTATAGCTTCGTGTGTATATATTTGGCGAGGTATTATTGTACCAAGGCGAAATATTTATGTAAGTCTATTTTGTCTGTATTGTACGTATTTTGAGACTTGAAGGCGTGGAGCCCCCGGGTGTGCCGAAGAATAAGAAGTATATCTCCAATATTTTTATTATATTGCAGCACCGCGAGCCCGCCTCATTAAAAACCTTTCCGGCCCCACTCGGTGCCCCGAAAAGGAAAAGAGTGCGTCTGAAAACTCGCGGGCATTTCAGTACATTGTATCTTTACAAAGGAGACTATATTTCGGCATCTAAGCGTAAAAACGCCTGAGCTGTACCACGTTCCAGGGATTTGGCTCGGCAATCCCTGTCTTCTTGTCTTTGATTCTGTATGCTCCTCCTTCGATTACTTCTGTGACGATGTAAGGTCCTAGCCATGGTGACTCGAGTTTTTCATGACTTTTTTGATTGAGTCGCAAAACTAGGTCACCAACTTGGAAGGATCTTGGCCGCAACCGTCGACTGTGGTAGTTTTTCAGGTCCTATTGATATTTGGCGACTCGTGACAGGACTTCGTCTCGAGCTTCATCAAGTGCGTCAACATCGTCCTCCAAAACTTTTCTCGAAGTTTCTTCATCATATTCTGTGACTCTTGGAGAATCATGCTCTATTTCTATCGGGAGGACTGCCTCGGCTCCATGGACTAGAAAGAACGGCGGTCTCCTGTGTCGCCGTATTTGGTGTTGTTCGAATACTCCACAACACACTTGGCAGCTCATCTGGCCAAGTATGTCGAGCTTTTTCCAATGGTCCTAGTAGGCGTTTCTTGATACCATTGCATATGATGCCATTGGCCTTCTCGACTTGACCGTTGGTCTGTGGATGCGCAACAGACGCAAGACTCAATTTGATGCCCACTTCTGCGCAGTATGCTTTGAACTCCTTGGACGTAAAGTTACTGCCGTTGTCTGTGACAATGCTATGAGGAACTCCAAATCTGAAGATGATGCTTTTTACGAACTTAATCGCCGACGTGCCGTCCGGTGAATTTATCGGCTTTGCTTCTATCCACTTTGTAAATTTGTCGACAGCGACAAGCATATACTCATAACCTCCTGGCGAAGCTTTGTGTAGTTTTCCCACCATGTCGAGACCCCATTGAGCAAAAGGCCAAGACAATGGGATTGGTATAAGTTACTCGCCGCGGGAGAGTGAGGTTTGGCGGCAAATCTTTGGCATGCGTCGCAAGTTCTCACTATTTCCTTCGCGTCCTCTATAGGCTGTTAACCAATAAAATCCTGCTACGAAAACCTTAGCCGCGATGGCCCGGCTGCTCGCGTGGTGCCCGCATATTCCTTCGTGCACATCTTTCGGGATGATTCTTCCTTCTTCGGGTGTAACGCATCGTCGTAGCACGCCCAAAATACTTCGTTTGTACAACTCCCCTTTTACCACAGTGAAAGCTTTTGATCTTCTGATTATTCGCCTTGCTTCAACTGGATCGTCGGGTATCGTTTTCCTTAGGATGTATGATATGTAAGCCTGCATCCATGGAATTTGCACCATCATGACTAGCTCCTGCTCCTCTTCTTCTTCTACCGTGTCGTTGGTGATACTCGAGGGTTTCTCTTTCTTTTCCTTCTTTATTTTCGCTGGCTTTGTTGATCTCTCACTTATCTCTTCCCAAAACACGCCTGGAGGAATCGCGAGACACTGTGATCCGATGTTTGCAAGAACGTCAGCTTCATCATTACTCATCCTGCTGATGTGGTTTACCTCGCAACCATCAAATAATTTCTCCAGCTCATTGTACACCTCTTTGTATGCTATCATACTTTCGTTGACTGCATCACATTGGTTCATAACTTGCTGTGCCACCAATTGTGAGTCGCCGAAAATTTTCAATCGGGTTGCACCACAAGCTTTCGCCATCTTCATCTCGTGTATGAGAGCTTCATATTCTGCTTCATTATTAGATGCGTTTGGGAACGTCATCCGCAAAACATATTTCAACTTATCGCCTTCAGGTGATACCAATATCACGCCTGCTCCCGCACCTTCCAACCTTTTGGACCCGTCGAAGTTCATGGTCCAAGTTCTCGATAAATCTGGAGGCCCCGTGTTTTGTAGTTCCATCCACTCTGCAATGAAATACGGTAAAACCTGCGATTTTATTGCTTTTCTTTTCATACGTGATGTCCCGAGGAGAGAGTTCTATTCCCCAAAGGGAGACACGACCCGTAGCTTACGGGTTGTTCGGTATATTTGACGGGGAGCTTCATTGACCACTATTATCGGGTGCGCCGAAAAATAGTGTCGCAATTTTCTTCTTCGTCGTGAATACTCCATATGCCGGTTTCGATATTGCGGGTACCGCTGTTTTGAAGGCGACAGTACTTCGCTGATGAAATATACTGGCCTTTGAACTCCATGAAGCTTGCCTTCTTCTTCTCTCTCGACTACTAGGGCTGTGCTGACCACCTGAGGTGTGGCTGCAATGTATAAGAGGAGAGGTTCTTTCTCTTTAGGCGCCACCAATATCGGTGGTGTCGAAATTGCCCGTTTGAGATTCTCGAAGGCTCTATCTGCTTCTTCGTTCCATTGAAATTTTTCCCCCTGTTTGATCAATGCATAGAACAGTAGCGCCTTTTCTCCTAGCCTGGCGACGAATCTGCTTAAAGCTGCGACTCGCCCCGTTAGCTGTTGTATCTCTTTCAACTTTGTTGGCTTCCTCATAGTCACTATGGCCTGGATTTTTTCAGGGTTGGCTTCAATCCCTCTTGCTGATACTAAGAACCCGAGAAGTTCTCCTGCAGGAACTCCAAAAGAGCACTTTGTCGGGTTCAACTTGAGACAGAACTTGTCGAGGTTGTCGAAGGTTTCCTTCAAATCTTCGATCAGAGTCGACCCCTTCTTTGATGTTATTACGACATCATCAATGTAGACTTGTACATTTTTTCCAATCTGTGTTGCTAGACACTTCTGCATCATCCGCTGATATGTTGCTCCCGTGTTTTTCAAACCAAAGGGCATTGTTTTGTAGCAAAACACGCCGTAAGGTGTGATGAACGCTGTCTTGGCTTCGTCTTCTTCTTTTAACCTGATCTGGTTATAACCAGAGTATGCGTCCAAAAAGGAAAGACGTTCGCATCCTGCCGTGGAGTCGATGATTTGATCGATCCTTGGGAGGGGAAAGTGATCCTTGGGACAATGTTTATTGAGACACGTAAAGTCGACGCACATGCGAAGGACTATTGTGTGTTTTTTCGGCACCATCACTGGGTTTGCTACCCATGTGGCTTCGGTAGATATTTCTCTGATGAAACCAGCATCTTTGAGTCGATCTATTTCTGATAACATGGCTTTGCGGCTAGGTTCCGAAAAACGTCGCAAAGGTTGCTTTACTGGTCTTGCGAGAGGATCCAAATTGAGGTGGTGCTCGGCAAGTTCCACGGGTACTCCTGGCATGTCAGCTGGACACCATGCGAAGATTTTCCAGTGCTCACGGAGGAACTCGACGAGCGCGCTTTCCTATGCGACGTCCATGTTTGCGGCAATGGATGTCATTTTCTTTGGGTCTGTTGGGTGGATCTGTACCTCTTTTGAATCCTTGGTTGTGTTGAAAGTTGGCTCCTTGGAAGATCTCCCTACCTCTGGCAATACATCATAATCAGTGAATCTTGGCGCCGCATATTCTGCTTGCATCCCGAAAGTTTCTGATAGTCGATGAAAATCCTTGTCGCATTTATCAGATAACGCGAAACTTCCTTTGATTGTGATAGGTCCCTTGGGCCCAGGCAACCTCCACAACAGATATGTATAATGCGGTACTGCCATGAACCTGGCATATGCTGGTCGCCCCAACAAAGCATGATATTGCGACGGGAAATCCACAACTTCGAACTCCAAATTCTCTATCCTGTAATTTTCTCGGGTTCCAAACTGAACGTCGAGGTTGATCTTGCCCAACGGGTAACTTGGCTTCTCTGGTGTAATCCCGTGGAAACGTGTGTCGGTTGGTTTCAAGTTTGCCAGGGATATGTTCATCTTCCTCAAGGTATCTGCATACATGAGGTTTAAGCTGCTGCCGCCATCTATGAAAACTCTTGATACGTCAAAACCAGCGATTACTGCGGGTAAGATGAGTGCTGATTGTCCTGGTCGAGGAACTTGCTGCGGATGGTCTGCGATTGTGAAGCCGATGTCTTGCCCCGACCAATTTAAATACTCGACTGTTGGTGGAGGCATCTTCTCTGCCATGAACACTTGCCGTGAGATTACCTTCTGCGCCCTATTGGATGGCCTAGCTTTCTGAATCATTGAGACCGCACCGTTAGAATTAGGATCAACATATGGAGGTGGATGTGGTGCTGCCGCTATTCTGAGCTGGTGCCGATTTTCGTCCGTAATTGCGGGAGGAGGTGGAAGGTGGATCTCGCTCCTTGGCCCCTGGGGGTTTCTATTCGTAGCCTGGGCATTTGCGATTCCTGCGGCTCGCAACATTGCCTGAAAGTTTCGGCAATCTTTCTGGAGATGCCCTGACTGCCTCTTTCCGTTATTGTCAAGATAAAAATGCATTTGGCACGGACCGTTCATCATCTCTTCGGGGGACACATAAGGTCTTTGGAACCTTGGTCCACTATTTTGTCTGTTGCCGCGAGAATCGCCTCTATTGTCGCCTTGATGCTCGTTACTCCTTTGATAGTCATCTCGACTGTTTCCTCCAGGATTTCCTCGAAAACCGGCCGATATATGGCCAGGAGCATCGTTGTTGTAGAACTGGCGAGAAAACCGCCTTCTATTTTGATAATTTCGACCACGATCCTCTTCTGGCGACCTGTGTCGCTTATTGTATATTGCGTCTTCTCCATCTGCCCATTTGTTGGCTATCTCCATGAGTGCTGATATGGTCTTAGGGTTAGTTCTCCCCAAGTCCTCGACGAAATCTCCTCGCCGAATTCCTGCCACGAACGCATCTATTGCTCGCTCGTCAGATATATCTTCTGCCGAGTTTTTTATAATGTTCCACCGCTGTATATATTTTCTCATCGACTCGTCATGTTTTTGTCGACAGGCTCTCAGCTCTTCCAATGACGCAGGTTTCTTGCAGGTGGATCGGAAGTTTCTTACGAAGATATCCTCGAAATTATCCCGACTGTCGATGGATCCTGGGGGAAGTTTCTTGATCCAAGATCTTGCGGCACCACTTAAGTGAACTTGGATACTTTGCATAGCTGTTGCTCTGGTTCCTCCTACCAGCTTCACCATCTCGAGGTAATCCACGAGCCAATCCTCGGGATCCTGCAGGCCGTCGAATTTTTGAAATTCTCGGGTAACTTGAATCCTTTTGGTACTCGAGTTTTGCGAACCCTTATCGTAAAGCACGGGAGCCCACACATATCTTCGTCGGCAACTTCCGGTGAGTGCTGACGCTCCCTTCTTTCTTGTCGTGCTCTATCCACCCTTACTTGGACTGCTGTGTCTCTTGCTCCACTTGTTCTTGGTGGGTCTTGAACTGCTGCAGTGGGTCGTGGACTATTTTGTCTAGGGTTTTCTTCGGGAGGCGTTGTTGCGAACGCTGTACCCATAACTCCAACTCCCGCCATTGCCATATTAAACAATGCTTCTCTCGGGTCCCCAGGGGGTGGTCTAGACGCGAGGATGTACGCTTGCGTTGCCATGTATCCTGCTTCTGGCGTTTTTGGAATGATATTTCCCCTTGTATCAATCGACATAAATGACATGTCGAGATTTTGAATTATATTTCCTCTCTCTCTCGGGTATGTTTTGCAGCCGCGACATTGCTCTCCTCCGAGCTTCTCTGTGACTGTCTCCCGAAGTTCCTGATTGTCGACTTAAATCTGCTCGGCGTCAGCTGGACGCGGAAGCTGCTTCTTTTCTTCTATTTAGTGATGCTGTCTGTTTTTCCAACTCTCTGCTTACTCGAGCAAGTCTATATTGATATGCTTGTAATTCTTGTACAGTAGCAGTGGTGGTCATAGGTTCTGAACCATCCATGGCTCTTGCAGCCCTATCCCATGCTGCTTGCGGGAGCTGTACTCTTTCTCGGGGTGAGGACCCGACGTATTTAGTGCCTAGGCCTTTTCTGAGATCAGCGGGATCGATGTAAGGATTTCCCAAATCATCGAAAGCCTCCGATGTTTCGGTTCCGATCGGCCCGCCTCTTCTATCGCATAGATCCGATGATATTTTGCGTATTGATTTTTGTCAGGATTGGTGACACCATCATAAAGAGTGGTGAAAACCTTTCCGATGGCAGCAGATTTGTCGATGAAGTTGAAGCTGTCGACGCTGTCGTAGTCACTGCTTATAAAGGAGTCCGCAGACGACTCGAAGGATGTGTTGTTGAAGGTCTTAGCGAGCTTTCTGCTTTCCTTGTTGTCGATGAAGCGTGGCGACGAAAACTCCTCGTTACTCGACGAAAAGCTAGAATCGACCGCTGAAAATTCCAACGAGATCGGAACTTCGAGACGGTAGGATCCTTCCTTGTTGACGCCAAATCGGAATTCTCCGAACGTCATGATGATGGGCTCCTCCAGATAGGCACATGCATCCATACGGGAGGGCGGGTGAGGAATAAAATTGACTAGATCAGTTTTTCCCTTGTTACCTCGATCCATCGCATTGCTTGCCACCGACGAAGTCGACGATCTTGAACGTGCCATCGAGATCAGCTCCTTGCAACCTCTAATTCCCACGAGACGGCGCCAATTGACAAAGGATTAACTTGTCAATGCCTACGGATTGTAGACTAGGGTTTTGCTAGAAGTAGAGGGCAAGTAGATCTCGAAGGTTCGAGCGAAAAGTACTCGACGATTATGAAAACTAGGGTTATGTTGACGAGTAGATTCGATCTTTTCTTTGTCCCTCGACTCCCCCTTATATAGGAGGTGGAGCCGAGGGTTTCGTAATACACAAGTTACAGAGTTCAGGAGGGTTTCGTACTCAACCCGTAAGATTACAAAACTCTATCTTTCCTAATACAAACTAACTTTCCTTAATACTAAATGGGCTTCCAGGTCTTCTTATTCTTCGAGTCTTGGGCCTTGAGTAAACCCCGGGTACCATCTTTGGCAGGCCCATTGTGGATGCCTATGTCACTTAGCTTTGTCAGCTTCTCGCCTAGCTTGAACAGCATCTGATTCGGCCTTCTTACGAGCCTCTTCACTTTGCTCTAATTTTTGAGCAAGTGTATCGGCACGCTCGTTGACCTCCGCAAGTTTTTCTGCAAAGAAAATTAAAAATAGTTAAAAACGTCGACAATAAAGGAATAAGAAAGCAGAAGCAAAAAAGAAGCAGCCAGGCATTACCTTCAATTTTGCTGGCATAATCACGGTACCCAATGAATTGAGCAGCAATGCGAAGAAGCTCTTTGATCGTAGGCTATCATGGAAGGACAAAAAAAAGAAAATGTCGGTATGGGAAAAATGCCGGCACGCAGAAACAAACGGAGGAAATATAGACAATGACAAGCAAATTAACAACTTACATCATCCAAGAGAGGGTTAGAGGAGCTACTCAATTGGAGAGTAGGCTCCGGGATTGTTTCAACCCTTGCCCTTTTTGGTGAAGGGACAAGGGGGCTTGAAGGAGGAGTAGCAGCGCCGACGTTTTGTTGAGGAGGCGAAGTTTCCTCTCCTTCAACTGGCGTCTCCGAGGCAACTAGAGTGTGTGACGTGCTCGTTCGAGCCGCCACATCGGAAGCTGGTACTACTTCCTCATCATCACTACGATTAAATGTCGGCAATATAAAAAGCAAGATAGACAAAAATCTTCAAGTGAAATAAAAAAAAGAGAGAGAAGGGGAACTTACGAACTGATGAGAGTCTCAAGATATGGATCATAAGCTGCCTTCTGGCGTGAAGGAACAGCTTCTTCGGGCTTGGAGGTGCCGGAATCTTCGACATCATTCCTTTTACTTTTGTTCTTCGGAGAAACAGCAGGAGGAGGAGATTGTGCCGACGCAGTGGCTTCAGAGGCACCCTCCTTTTCATCAGATCCCGCAGCTTTTCGAGAATCTGCGGGTTCAGTCACAAAAGAGGGGGCATCTAGGTTATTGTCGGAGATAACAACCCTTTCTTCGACTTCTCCACCTTCAGGAAGGGGAGGAAGCGAAACAAGATTTGGGTGGTTCTATATAAAAGAAAGGGAAGATGTCAAAAAAGGAGTAACAACAAAAATAGCAAGGCAAAAATAAATTAAGCGACAATGTTTACCTGAGGAAGGGCATTGGTGGCGCTGTATGGTTTTACACGACAAGAGGAAGGGATAGGATCTTTTTTGTTGAGAGAAGAGATTTTTCGGACAAGTTTTTCCAAATCCTTGACTTCCAGATTCGTCGACAAACGATCTGTGTCTTCATCGCCGACATAATTCCGGAGAGGGTTTTGCGAGCCTGAAGAGGCTGCACTCTGGTTCTAAGGAAATACGCTGTAATTTGGATACCCGACAATTCTTTGCCACGAGTATTCTGCAACTCATGGATGCGAGTCATTAAGGCCTCTGTCGAAGCTCTTTCTTCCTCGGTAGCTTATGCATCCCAAGAATGGCGGCGAAGGATTTTCTCGGCTCCATCGAAAGGAGGGATATTGTCTTCAGCACATCCATGGTTCTCCTCCTGAATATACAACCACTTCTTGCGCCACCCTTGAACTGAATCAGGGAGTTTCACGTTGAAGTAATTGACTGTGGAGCGAACAGAGATAACAACGCCGCCTATATTATAGGCGACATTGGGAGAGCCATTACGGCGACAGAAGAAAATGCGCTTCCATAATGCCCAGTTAGGTTGGACACCCAGGAAGGCCTCACAGAGAGTGATGAAAATAGAGATATGGAGGATTGAGTTGGGCGTGAGGTGGTGAAGTTGAAGACCGTAAACAAAAACCAACCCACGGAGAAAAGGATGAATGGGGGCGGAGAGACCGCGGATGAGATGATCGACAAAACTTACCCGATACCCCATTGGAGGGGTTGGGTAGCTTTCTTCACTGGGGAAGCACACCGCTTTGGGTTTCTTGCTAATGCCCAGCCTTCTTCGGGAGATTGATGTCCTGGTTGGTGATCTTGGACCTTTCCCATTCCGCGGTCCCCAGATCTGCGGAGGCCATGGAGGATTCCGGCGTGTTATGCCTGGTCAAGCGACGCGGTGGCATCAACAATGGCGCAGGAATGCAGCTGAGAAGAGATGAGCTCTGGGAGTTGCGGGGCGCAGGAGGAAGTTTCGCAGGTGGAAGCAGGGGAACGGCGCGAGCGGAAGTGCTCGAGGAAGAATAAGAAGACCTTATATAGAGGTGCGGTGAAGCGGCGGACCGTTGGATGGAAAAATATGTGGCAGATGATAACCACGTGAATACAAGGGTAAAAAAGTACTTTAACATTGAAGAGGTTGCGGAACGTGTGCCAGAAAAAGTGGAGAACATGTGTCCCCCACTTGCACGACGTGTCAATCAGATAAGGAATTTGGACCCACAAGGCAGTGAGAGAAACGGTTCTCGCATGTTTCCAAAACAGAAATCGAGGCTATCATCAGCAACGACGTCATCAAGGTAAAAGAAAAGCTCGACTATGAAGCTGGAGGGATTATCGACACGCAAGATTATTTCGGGAGCCTTTGTTCAAATACAAGTTTTTGCCCAAACGCTCGGGGGCTACTTTGGAAAAATAGAAAACTTTGAGTATGACAAGATAGAAAGGGCAAGAGCCTATGATCAAATGCAAGCATTTGTTCATAGCCTCGGGGGCTACTCCCATCGGGAGCGCTGGTCGCGCACCCGATAAATAGAAAAATATCGGGAAGGATTATAAATATAGCGGCAAAGGATACTAATCTATGGAGCCTACACCCAAGAACAAGTTCTTGGCTGTAGCCTCGGGGGCTACTCCCATCGGGAACGCTGTTCGCGTGCCCGATGAATTTTTATCAAAAAGGAAAAATATATAGAAGTGAGTATATTTCGAGTTACACAGATAACTCTACATATACTCCCATCGGGAAGACAAAATAAGTCATCAAATATGACTCGATAAAATGTGCTATTCCAACAGCCGAAAAGCACTCGACAATATATTCTCGGAGCGCTAAAAGTCGCGAATAAATCTCCGAATGCCGCAAAACTTTGCGAAGGTAAGACCCCGGATCCGTTCGAGCGGCGTGGCACCGTCTCCGACGGCGGACTGCTACTTTTTTCCGTATCAACGGATACGAAGAAAAATCCTAACGGACGCGTTAGGTACCCGATAAAATATGACTGGGACTCGACGGAATGGTAAGACCTTAAGCGGCACTCGTCGAAGTTTACACCGATATCCCGAGATCATGTCCAGGGACGTGATCTTGAAGTAGGTTTTTGCGGATTGCCACTAGAGCGAGTTAACTAGTACCGATCCGTCAGATGAACTAGCCCCAACTACCATTATCCCTGTACAAAATAGTATTTGCATATCGAAAGATTATGTAATGAGTAAAATTGGAGATTTTCCTTGAATTCTTCGATTCAAGAAAAATCTCGGGGGATACTGACATAGGCATCCCCAATGGGCCTGCCAAAGGTGGTACCCGGGGTTTACTGAAGGCCCAGGACTCGAAGAATAAGAAGACTCGGAAGCTTGTTTAGTGTTAAGGAAAGATAGTTTGTATTAGGAAAGATAGAGATTTGTAATCTTACGGGTTGGGTACGAAACCCTCCCGAACTCCGTAACTTGTGTCTTACGAAACCCTCGGCTCTACCCTCTATATAAGGGGGAGTCGAGGGACAAAGAAGGGAATCGAATCTCATCGTCAACATAACCCTAGTTTTACAATCGTCGAATACTTTTCGGCTGAAACCTTCGAGATCTACTTGCCCTCTACTTCTAGCAAAACCCTAGTCTACGATCTGTAGGCATTGACAAATTAAACCTTTGTCAATGATCAAGGTTATGATGGCATGTCACTTAAGAAATTATCATTGTTATCGTTTACCTACTCGAGGACGAGTAGGAACTAAGCTTGGGGATGCTGATACGTCTCCAACGTATCTATAATTTCTTATGTTCCATGCTACTATATTGATGATATCTACATGTTTTATGCATAATTTATGTCATATTTATGCGTTTTCCGAACTAACCTATTGACGAGATGCCGAAGGGCCGCTCTCGTTTTCTGCTGTTTTTGGTTCCGGAAATCCTAGTAAGGAAATATTCTCGGAATCGGACGAAATCAATACCCGAGCATCCTATTTTTCCACGAAGCTTCCAGAACACCCGAGAGCCACCAGAGGGGAGCCCTGGTGGGCCCAGATGATAGGGCGGCGCGGCCAGGGCTGGGCCCGCGCCCCCCTAGTGTGTCACCGCCTCGTCGACCCTCCGACTCCGCCTCTTCGCCTATATAAAGGTCCCTGACCTAAAAAACGATACGAATAAGCCACGGTACGAGAAAAGTTCTAGAGCCGCCGCCATCGCGAAGCCAAGATCTGGGGGACAGGAGTCTCTGTTCCGGCACGCCGCCGGGACGGGGAAGTGCCCCCGGAAGGCTCCTCCATCGACTCCACCGCCATCTTCATCACCGCTGCTGTCTCCCATGAGGAGGGAGTAGTTCTCCATCGAGGCTCGGGGCTGTACTGCGGTAGCTATGTGGTTCATCTCTCTCCTATGTACTTCAATACAATAATCTCATGAGCTGCCTTACATGATTGAGACTCATATGATGATGCTTGTAATCTAGATGTCATTATGCTAGTCAAGTGGGTTTTACTTATGTGATCTCCGGAGACTCCTTGTCCCACGTGTGTAAAGGTGACAGTGTGTGCACCGTGTGGGTCTCTTAGGCTATATTTCACAGAATACTTATTCACTGTTATGAATGGCATAGTGAAGTGCTTATTTATATCCCTTTATGATTGCAATGTGCTTTGTATCACTATTTATCTATGTGCTACTCATGTGATGTTATTAAAGTAGTCTATTCCTCCTGCATGGTGTAATGGTGACGAGTGTGTGCATCGTGTAGTTCTTGTCGTAGATTATGATCATAATCTCTTGTAGGTTATGGAGTTGATTATCGCTATGATAGTATTGATGTGATCTATGCCTCCTTCATAGTGTGATGGTGACAAGTGTGCATGCTATGTTAGTACTTGGTCTATTTTGCAAAGATCTATTATACTCTAAGGTTACTTAAACATGAATATTGAATGTTGTGGCGCTTGTTAACTCCGGCATTGAGGGTTCGTGTAATCCTACACAATTACTGGTGTTCATCATCCAACAAGAGTATATGTAGCACAAAGGAAAGAGAACTTATTTATTATGTGATCAATGTTGAGAGTGTCCACTAGTGAAAGTATGATCCCTAGGCCTTGTTTCCACCACTAAGAATTGCTTCCTACGCCAGCAAGCTATTTTCTGGCGCCGCTTGTTTACTGTTTTACTGCATCTTTACTTTCTGCAATATTACCACCATCTATGCCACCTGTGTTTCACTATCTCTTCGCCGAACTAGTGCACCTATACATCTGACAAGTGTATTAGGTGTGTTGGGGACACAAGAGACTTCTTGCTTTGTGGTTGCAGGGTTGCTTGAGAGGGATATCTTTGACCTCTTCCTCCCTGAGTTCGATAAACCTTGGGTGATCCACTTAAGGGAAAACTTGCTGCTGTTCTACAAACCTCTGCTCTTGGAGGCCCAACACTGTCTACAAGAATAGAAGCACCCGTAGACATCAATCCCTGGGCGTTGTGGTCGACGAGGTGGCTGAGGGCGGCCATCAGATCATCCTCGGTGAAGCCAAGCATGTCCATGACCGCATTGTACAGGTCAGGGTGCATGTCTGTGGGCTTGTTCGCCCTGATGGCCTGTGTGACCTCCTTCACAGCAACAGTCATGTTGGTGAAGGCCACCAGCTCATCGTCCGTGAATGCACCTCTCTTCCTCTTCCCGGCGGTCGGCTTCTCAGGCGCGTCGGCGTGCTTGTCAGCATCGAGGTTGACCGTGTCGGACTCATGGGTGTCAGCATCCTCAGGTGCAGGAGGTGGTGCAGGCGAGCCCAGGGGCTTACTAGATCCCATGGCGTACTTGCCGGTGGCGAGGCCGAAGGAGAAGATGGTATGCATCTCGTTGTAGTTGGCGATGGGCACATTCAGGAACTCCGCGTCCTTTGGGTGATCCTACGATACGAAGGGACAATCATGTTAGTTCTGCTCGTGGCTGATCAAGAAAGTTAGTGAGGAGGACTGAGTTAGTGAGGTGCTCACCGCGACGTCCCGCAGTAGTGCTCACCCTCAAGGACGATGCATTTGGTGTCCTCGCACCACTGAGCACCGCTTAGATCGTGAAGCCTGCTAATGGTGAGCCACCTCTGCCTCCACTTCCTCAGGTGGTTGTACACCTGAGTGGAGCAGACAGTCACACCACAGTGGTCAGCTAGGCCCTTCACCACAGTATTGAGATGGACTTCCTTGAAGCCTTTTTAAGTTCCCACTCCGCTCTGGATCAAGCCGCACATCTTCTCCAACACGAAGCTGGACATGAATGGAAGCCATTTCATGGTGGCATTCCTTTCCTGCCCGATCTTCAAGGCCCTCTCCACTTCCCTGCGGTTCTTCTTCTTCTTAGAGGTGGCCAGCCTAGCCGCCACCTCTGCCGCTACGTGAGCCACCAGGTCAGACACAGGCAGAGGGGTGACCTTGGACTCATACGTGGGGTGCGAATCGGGAACTTGGGGAGGGATCTGAGAGTCCCCAACGCAGACAAGCGTCTGGCTAAAGTCATCACAGAAAGAGTCCTACACACATCGTAGTACAACCTAAATCAGACAAGCAGTTCATTGCAACTGTGAATAGCACAAACCCTTGCAAGATCATGGCAGGTGAGCACATTTCGAACTAACCCTTGCTACAAGAACAAATCCTAGGCAAGATCATGGCAGGTGAGCACATTTTAGACTAACCCCTGCTACAAGAACAAACCCTAGGCAAGATCATGGCAGTAGCATACGGAAATGTCGAATCCTAGCTAGATCATGATAGCTCACTACAATCCGAACTAACCCCTGCTACAAGACCAAACCCTAGGCAAGATCTGACAACTCCTAACCTAGATCTAAACATCACCGCAGTACGGGGATAAGGGATGGCTTACAGTCATGGCCGCCAGGAGGTAGCCTAGATGTACTCGCCGCCGCCGCTGCAACCGTCGCCGGACCGGATATGCGTGCGCCTCTTACCTGCTTGCCGACGGGAGGAGGAGCTCGAAATTTGGGGGGGGGGGGGGGGGGGACAGTGGAGGAGGGGGTAGAAATAGGCCATGGCGAGCGGCGGGAGGTGACGGAATCCTTCCCGCCCCCCTTTTCGCTTTTCGCCAATGCGTGTCGCAGCTCCCGCCATCTCCATTCTCGTCTCCGCTCGTGCGTCGAAGATTTCACTTTACATCAACGGGCGTGGAGATTTGCCTGCACCGCTGAAAACTGCCGAACCGGGCGTTCCTCCAGAGCCTAGCCCGACACTGCTTTGAAAAACGATTCATGTAACAACGCGGCTCGGCCAGGCAACCAAACAGACCAAAAATTGTTGGCTCGATGGAAGCTAAGGAGGATGCAGCCTACCAAACGCGTCCCAATTTTAGTGGCAGAGACGCAGAGTCCACCGAATAGCGCACAAAGTGTTTCTCGATTTTTGTCTAGCGTTATCGCGACGGCGACCTGCAAATTGTCGATTGACGAGTGACAGACTGCAATCTGAAGGGTGACAGGATAATCTCTAAAGAGCACTAAGCTCCCAGGGTTGGGAAGGCCTGTGGTGAATTGGCGTGTCCCTTTCGTTGGGCCCACTTGCAGGTGAGTTACCGTCTTCGTCCTTGGTTTTTCTATTGCAAAAGTTTCCAGGACCACTTCATCTCCTCACTTCCTATCTCTGAAATCCATCAAGCGGTTGGTCAACGGCTCAACGCTGACGGTCAGGCAATCCGTCCGCCATCGGTCAGGCTCCCCGTCGGCCAAGCGCTCGCGGCTCCCTTCCTCCGCGCCTCGCCCAGTTTCCTCACAGACACCGTGCTTGGAGAACCTTGACGGAGCCGTATCTGTCGACGACATTGACACACACGATGCCTAGGAGCGCATAGCAGCGGCCCTTCTCCGTCCACCTCCCTCTAGGCGGTCGTCGGGGGAAGAAGGGCAGGCGCGGTGCGCGAGCGCGACCTGCCGATGCTGGGAACGGACATGCGGGTCGTGGCCTCGTGGGGGCGGCAGAGGCGGAGCGAGATGGCTGCGGACGCCGGAGAGCGTGCTTGCGGTCGTCCCCGATGATCGTGCTCTATGCCGTCCCCTGCCAGGTCCCCGACGTGTTCGCCCGGATCTGGCCGGAGCTCGCCTACGCTGGATGAAGCTCCCGTCCCGCTGAGTATGCCTTCAGCACCGCCCCGTCGCCTGGAGCCTCCGCACTAAAGGAATCGAGCCAAGCTGCCGTGAATCGTCGCCATCGTCGGTTTCTTCCCCACCTACGGCTGCCGACGTGGCCATTGATTTTGACCACCTCTGGTTATCCCGAGCAGTGAGCACCTCCGAGGAATCAGGGTGAGCATCGACACGACTTTGTTTGAAAGAACATTCCATGTCCATCGTTTCAGATCGGATGAATTGCATAGTTGTGCCACTTATCTTATCTGTTTCGCTGGAAATCTGGTCGTCCTCATCGACTGAAGAATAATTATTTTGGAGGTACATGGAGTACTATTATTGACTGTTTTATGTCTAACAATAAGTGGTACATGGTGCTCTTTGAGCATATATCCATGTACTCCTATTCATCTGGAGCGGTTGAGATTATTAGACTACTATTGACCACTTCGGTAATTTGGTAAATGGAAGATCTGATATTAAGTGGCAGTGTTTAGACACTGAAGTTTGCTTCAAAATTTATGGAGGAAGGGTGCAATGGTCTTGAAAGGTATGTTGTAATCTGCAATCTCACATAGTAAAAAAAGCTAATTATTTCTCAATGCATCAGATGAATGACTCTTCTTTTGCTCTTGGTGGACACCAACTAATTATATTAGCAGTTCGGTGAAGTTTCTTTTATTCCAGAAGAAAATAACTTGAGGCAATAATTGGTTTCTGGCTGCGTATGAGGCAGACTAAAATAAGTAATCTAATAGCTACCCATTGTCTTCCTTATGCAAAATCAAATGAATAGAATTGAGCCGGTTTCATGGCCAAATAACACCATGTTGTACTGAATGACTATAAAGTATATAAATTTGGTTGTAAGTTGAGTCTTTTTCTCCCATTAGTGTACTAACCTTTAAACTAATGTGTTTTGATATTTAATCAAGGAATATGGGAGATTATAAGCGAACTATAATGTGGGTAGCTAGGTATCATGTATAATCCTTGAAGATGTGTAGGGATTGCTCGGTGAGGACGAAGAAATGTCGAAGTGAAGTTTGGCTCTCATTCAAGAAGGTGGAATCACTCGAGACCGTTGATTCTTTAATGTCTTTTACAGCCTCACATCAGGTGATTAATTCAAATATATTGGTTCATATTTACTAAGCATTGTGTGTGCCTTAAAGACAGACCGATAAACACTTTGTACATTTAGAAGTGGCTTGAATGATTGTTCGCAGTGGGGCCGATAGTCTTGAGGATGTAATGTCTTAAAATGAATTAGTTTCTTCTGTTGGATATTCAGGTGTATTAAAACGTGCAATAGGAATATAGGATCAACACTATGTGGTATGATTGTTCATGAGCAGTGTTTTGAATATTTTTCATTTGTATACTCTTGAAAATAATTAGTTTTACGTTTGTGCTTGACATGTAAGCACATGTAAGATCGTTCAATTGGGTCAACAAATTACATGTCAGCCCATGTACGTATTTGGTCAAGGTTCTTACTAACAGGTGCCGTTGGTGGCGTGACAGCACAAGGCGACATCAAGAATGACAAGCCGGGAGGCTTTGCGAGTTAAGGTGAAATCAAGAACGACAAGTCGGGGCTTTTGCGAGGTCTTGGCAAGGCTATCACGATGCGGGCACAGGCGGCGGAAATATTTTGCAGAGAAGATTTTTGGGCTTTCATTCAAAAGTTTAAAGACAAAAACGTAAACAAGCCGACTCGAAAAAGGTAAATTGCGTCATTCTAGCTTCTTAGACCATCTCATGGTTTATATCAACACATGTCTTTTGTTTCATGTATTTTCGTTTTTCTTAGCTTGGCACCATGGAGTTGCCTAACATTTGGGTGCGGAAAAATAACGTAATCTATATGCGTCTTGCGGTTTGACTTATCGATCGTGCCACACACCATCAAACATGGATGGTTTTTGAAAGGCAGCAATGCATTTTAGATGAATACTTAAGATGAGCTATTGACATGAAAAATTAAACAATAACAACAAAAGTGTCGTGGAAAAATTAAACGACACATGCAAAGAGCGGCGTGGCAAAGCGCGCTAGGTCCATCTAGTATCCATTATCTATCCAGCCACCAGCCAGCCACGCCGTGCACACACCGGAAGCAAAGCGCGGGTTGTTTTCCTTCCGTTCCGTGTGGCCATCACTGATGATTTGCGACACGCTGATACGGCCATACTCCTCCGACGTCGACGTACGGCCAAAATCTTCCTTGTCCTGGTACGCCTGACGCGTCCAAGACAGTGACTCCAACAATCCTGCTACGCACGTACTGCCGCAAGGGATCTCTCTCCCGCGACACGCAGACGCGCACACAGTCACCCAACGGCCAATTAGAGTTTCTCTCCCAAAACATAGCATTGATATGATGGAGGTCACACGTGGTGTCGTGCCACAAGGCTAACCATCGACGTTGAGACTTGAGAGTGTATCTCACGGAAAAGAAGGTGTCGAGCACTCCGGCCGTTTGTGGAATACTACATTTTATCCATTGGATGGGGCGTTGTATATATTATACTACTAGCGCTTTGATTATCATATCAAAATATTTAGACGTAGATATATCCGTATCTAGATAAAGTCAAGTTAACTAGTATTTTTAAACGGAGGGGATATTTCTCGCCTCGTTGGAATCAAGTGCTAGATCACCTTATGTCGATCCTGCATGTTACTACTACTTTTAAATATCAATCTTGTAATATGATTTATATAAACTTGCATTCCATCTCTCATTCAAGTTTTATCAAGTTCTGGGGATAGGACAACTCACACTCTTTACAGTGGCGAGGCGGAAGCTACCTTGATAAATTGCAATTTCCCCGTCTTGTGCTTAGGATGTCAAGTCCTGCAATGTGTTTGTTGTTAGGTATAGTGTCTCTCTTTCATATAACGCGACATGATAACGAAGGGGCTTAATTAGTGTCTCTCTTGTCAAATGCATGCACCTTCTATGCTAACGAAAGAGTAAGTATCTATATATGCTGAAAACTTGCAATTGATTTATTTGCTTCTATTATATCACTGATTCACTTCCTTATTTCTACCTAGACATGACAGATACAATGTGGTTAAGTAACCTCCTCCAAGTTCCTCTCCTATTTTCAACACAAAGCTTACAGACAAGTTTCATCAAGGCAACAAGGCAGAGTCTTGGAAAGACTGTGGAAGATCTCTTCACAGAAAGCTAACCGTGAAACAAAAAGACATAACAAAAAAAACACATTTGTATATAGCAAGAAATAGAATATATGTCCAAATGCATGTATAAATGTGGTGCATCAGATGTACAATCAAATATAATCGAGTTGTGCTACTCGCTAATTCGCAAAAAAAAAAAAAGTTGTGCTACTCGCTGGTACAATTGGAGATGCAGGTACTACTAATAGATGTTGTACCAGCATGAATAAATGCACAATTAACATTGTATAGGTGTTTGCGATTTTGGTAAAAGCAGACGATTAGGTTAAACTGGTTGTGTGCGGGCATATTTAAACTCACACGCCCAAACATCGTCTCAGATGCTACTAAACACACAGGAGACAGAGGAAGCCAAAGCGCGTGCGAATCAGTCTCCTTTGGCAGCCGGTTTCCTTTCCAAAATTTTGTGCGACATTTAACCGTTGGCACATGGTTTTCCAAATTTGTGTGTGACATTTCACCCTTGGCACATGGTTATATAAAATATGTGCATTGTAGAGGCCCATCGTTCAGTCTTGAATACTGACAGTTTGGTAAACCGTGTGTGACAGGCCATTTCAACCGTGTATGAAGGCATGTTTTATACTATTGTAACACCGAGCTACACTTGTAGTGAACTGTTCAATATCGTTGCAAAATTATACTACGTGTCTAGAAATTTTGTAGGAATCCATTGACACAGCATTAACATCTAAACCATATTTTCCCAAATTTTAGGCCCCCTTAGGAATATTTTCCTACGGTTGATGTTTGATGTTGATTGACACAAATAAAATCCTCATGGATTTTCCTAATGATTTAATTGCACTCTCAATGGGTGGAAATTTTTCTATCTATTTTAAGGGTTTCTTTAATTTATAGGCACTACTAGGAATTAGCTTATAGCCGCACTTCTTACCGCCGGCAACTACGATTTAAAGATGCCGGCGGTAAGGTCTTCCAGGGTAGCCTCACTTTACCGCCGACGAGCTTGCACCGAAAGTGCCGGAGATACCTATATTATCGCTGGCGAATTGAGCACATAAATGCCGGCGATGTGTTAGGCTGCGAGGCCACCATTGAGCCTCGCATTACCGCTGGCGAATGCAGCTCGCTGGCGCAGGTGGTAAACGGCCTTACCGCAGCCGTCCAGGTTTCGTTTTCCCCGGGGATAAAGGTTCCGTTATCGTGTCTGGGCACTACCCTAACCCAGTCCCTCTCTGGTCCACACAGTCCCCATCCCCACGGAAGAAAAATCCCCCGCACCCACTCCACGAAAAATCCCCATCGGAGACCGCTCCGAGGCGGCGCTGCTTGGTGGAGATCTGGAGCTCCCCGATCCGGCGGAGGATGCAGACGGGTCCCCGTCCCCGTCCTCGGCGGCGGACCGGTGGCGCGCGGAGGCATCCTGGGCGTTCCAGCACTACCTGGACCGGGCGGCGCCGCACACGGCGGGGCGGTTGGCGGGCACGCTGCTGGCGGCGGCCGTCTCTGCGCTGCGGGTCTACTACGCGCAGGGCTTCTACGTCGTCTCCTACGGGCTCGGCATCTACCTCCTCAACCTCCTCATCGGATTCCTCCCCCATGGTCGACCCGGAGCTGGAGGCGCTCGATGCCGCCGGGCCCGCGCTGCCCACCCGCCTCCTCCCCGAGTTCAAGTTCTGGTACGGCGCCCCGTCTCTCATTATTACGCTCTTCCCTAGTCCCCCGCTCTCATTCGTTTACAGGGAGTTTATTCGAGATTAGGCTCTTCTAGCGCTGGATTTGATTGGGAACCCAAGCAGCTTGCTTTGGATAGTTAGTCGAGACTCACCACCTACCAGCAAAATGGTTTGCGGGTCTCTCGTCGAGTAGCCCATGGAAGAAAACCAATAAAAGGATAGACTTGACTGATGTAACTTCACATATACTTTGCTAGTAATGCCTCTGCAATAGATAAGCACAAGTATTGCAATTTAATGCAGGAGTTTTATTTTTTGTTCATCGTCCTATAGGAATACAAATATGCTTATTTTCTGAGTAAAGCACGACCAAAATTTGCACTTTCTGCAACTTGTCACACTCCAAATGTTACCGGGACATAGACTTGGATAAGTGTTGGACAAATGAGAATACTCAAGCTATTCTTAGTTAGCTTCAGGAATTGTATACCACGCTTTTCTGTAAATATTCAACATGGATTGATACTTTGTTCATTAAACATGTATATGAATCAAGTGCATTCACATCTTTGTCTTGCTCTTGTTTTTATTGTTTAAAAAGGATCAAAGATCTAGCAAATATGTTTGAACAAGAACCAAGTAGGTTCAGCATCAGAACCAAACTAGCAATGGAATCCTATTTCTCTCGCGTCATTAGCAGAGTGTTTGATAACTGGTTTAGCTAAGCCTATTATTTGAACATTGACTCCTGTAGCGATTGTGCTGTATATCCAAAGTTTGTCCTTCACTTTTCCTATTTTTAATTATGTTCTCACATTTTAGTTGAAAGTGTCAGGTTGTTAATGCACAATAGGTTTTAGCAGCAAGATAAGAACTTCTTTTATTGCTGGATTCAATTGTTAGTTAGCGATTTGTTGCTGGTTAATCATTCTAATCAAACTTGCATCAACAGGACTCTTCCTGCTGGTTATTTGGAGCTCGGAGAGTGCAGCAGAGGGAGCCTCCAGGGAAACTTTGGAAGAAGCTTGTGCAGATGTGGAGATAGTCTTTCCTTTTGCTCAGTTGGACATTTCACTCACTGTGCGTTGTAATATATTACAATACCTGATCTATTTAAATAAAATAAAGAGACAACTTGGCCTTTACGTTGACTGTGTGGTCCTGCTTTTTTTTTAATCCTATACAAACTTACCCCTGGCGAAATGGGAAGGTGCCGGTGGTAACACTTACCACTGGCGATTTTGGGAAAACGCCGGCGGTAATGGCCAGTTACCACTGGCGAATCCGAGGACGCCGGCGGTAAGCGCTTACCACCGGCGAGGTTATCGCCGGCGAATCCAAAAGTGCCGGCGGTAAGCCTTTTCAGGTCGCCGGCGGTAAGCCTTTTTCTAGTAGTGAGGATAGAAAAAATATAGCAGTAGGAAACCTATAAGATTGAGACCCATGTCTAGTTGAATCCTATGTGAAAAAAAATATTTTTGATTGTTGTGAAGGAATCTGCTACCAAATTTAATCTAATATAATTTTCTTATAAAATTTACACTAGAAGGTCTCTATGTGATCATTTTTTATGAGATACGATCTTATGATTCAAACATTTTATGCAGAATTTTTTTCATAAGATCGATCTCAACCGTACACAAAATAATATAAAGAATCCTATGAATCAAATGAGCCCTTATTCTATCCTCTGGATGTTCTTTTTTCTTATTATGTTTTCAGATCCAAAATCCTGTTGTTTTTCAACTACCACTTCAATCATACTTTTTCTTATTCACGTGTTTTAAGAATCATGGGAAACAAAGAGTATCTTAGGTTTTTAATTCCACCGTCCAACATGGCCGGCCGTGTACTATGATATCATTATATAATACTCCGTAACACCGAGAAGTACTTTTGAACAGGATGCGACATGTTGCACGTACGGACGGGGTTACTCCCTTCAATCACATTTACTTTGCATTATAGGTTTGGTCAAAATTAAATTTTATAATCTTTGACCAAATAACACCGAGAAGTACTTTTGAACAGTATGGGTCATGTTGCACATATGGACGGGATTACTCCCTTCAATCCCATATTCTAGGTTTTGGTGCTCTCAACAAATACTACCGGCACTACTGGGCAAAACCTGTAGACACTCTCGAAGTATATCGACTCCATCATGCACATATAGTCATCGACTGCATATCTAGGAGAACTCCATATACAAGCCCGGCAAATATCAGCCATGCACTTCTGAATTGATGAGAAGCCCCACAAGCGGTGCAGTCTTTCTTGCACATGAAATATGTGCCCCCTGATGCCGAACACAATCTCTGTTCATCCCAAATTGCCGCCGAAAATCCTTGGACGTAGGTGTTGCGTAATCGTGGAAGTAGTCAGAGTCAAGCAACAATGCATCGGCGAGCCGACGTCGGTCCTTGTTCGGCGCCTTCCCAACCCTTGAACCGCCACACCGAGGGGCAAAGAGTATGTGATGTTGAAGGCAGAGGAGGTTGCTCAACATCAGTTGCCGATGTTGCCGTTGGGAGGTGGTGAAATGCTATGTGGATGGAGTGCTGGCGCCTCCAACTTGGTCCTTCCGTGTAGAGATCAGCATGGGGTTGCCGACGATTTTATTAGGTTCCAAACTATATCAGTGTATTTTATTAAACGCACAAGTGAGAACTTGAAAACACCGTCAACCCTCAAAATACTACTCCCTTTGGCCCGATTAAATCGACGCTTTGTTGTGAAGGCTGCTGTTTGAGTTGATCTCTGCGTCGATTAAAAGAGTCCGAAGGTAATACAATACTATATATAAAAGTATTATTGGGTGCGTCAATGAAACGGCTCTAATGGAGCTAGCGTATGCGAGCTAGCGAACCTGGGCGCCTACAACTCTCTCGCACATGCAGAGTCACACAGAGTGCCCACCTTCTTGGAACCAGTCCAAATTACAACCGATCGGCCCATGACGATTGACGTCTGATTTGCAACTGGCCAATGAGTCACCAGATATTATACGCCGGCCTTGCGCAAACGAAATATGGAGCGCGGATCTCGTGGTACACCCACCACTGCAATCTGAATTCCGAACACAAAATACTTGGACAAATAATTCAGGAAGCCAACGACTGTACAGTAGGACCGCGACCTGTCAGTCACTGCTTAACTGAAAATATTATAGCAGATGCCCATCGGCTCACAGACGGAAAACGTAGTGACCGAGTACTGGCTAGTGACTGAGAGCTTAGTGAAGCAAGGAGTGAGTCAGTGAGAGATCTGCAAAGGTGAAGCAAGCTAGCCATGGGGTCGATGGCGCCACCGGGAGAGAGGCCGCACGCCGTGATGATCCCGTACCCGGCGCAGGGCCACATCACGCCGATGCTGCAGCTGGCCAAGCTGCTCCACGCCAGGGGCTTCCACGTCACCTTCGTCAACAACGTGTTCAACCACCGGCGCCTGGTGCGCTCGCAGGGCGCGGACACGCTGGCCGGCGTGCCGGCGTTCCGGTTCGCTGCCATCGACGACGGCCTCCCGCCGTCCGACCCCGACGCCACGCAGGACGTCCCCGCGCTCTGCTACTCCACCATGACCACCTGCCTCCCCAGGTTCAAGGTGCTCGTCGCCAAGCTCAACGAGGAGGCCGAGGCATCCGGCGGGGTGCTGCCGCCCGTCACATGCGTGGTGGCCGACAGCACCATGACCTTCGCGCTCCGCGCCGCGCGGGAGCTCGGCCTCCGCTGCGCCACGCTCTGGACTGCCAGCGCCTGTGGCTTCCTGTGCTACTACCACTTCAAGGATCTACGCGACCGTGGGATCATCCCTCTCAAAGGTACCATATCTGCATGTTCCTATATCCATATATGCACAACACCGGGTTTTCTTCAATTAGCAACTAACGCATGTTGTAGTCTCTTGATTTGTCTCTGTTGTGTTGTACTTGTATTGTACCATGTTGTCCTCAACTCCTGCCTTATTGCATCATAAGAAGAAATAAAATTCCTACAAGACTATAATAATCGTATTCTGCAAGCTGGATTTTATTTATTTGCCGTGTGAAGATCTAGGCATCTAGCTAGTAGAAATTTCCGAGGTCACATGGAGTCCAATAGTAATTGATTACGAGTTCTTGCTGCTGCAGACGAAGCGCAGCTGAGCAATGGATACCTGGATGACACGACCGTCGACTGGATACCGGCGGTGCCCAAGGACATGCGGCTGCGCGACCTCCCGAGCTTCGTGCGCACCACGGACCCGGACGACATCATGTTCAACTTCTTCGTCCACGAGACGGCTGGCATGTCGCAGGCGTCGGGGGTGGTCATCAACACCTTCGACGAGCTCGACGCGCCGCCGCTCGACGCCATGTCCAGGCTCTTGCCGACCATCTACACCGCGGGCCCGCTCCACCTCACCGTCCGCAACAACGTGCCGGAGGAGAGCCCGGCCGCCGCGCTCGCCTCCAGCCTGTGGAAGGAGCAGGACGCGCCGCTCCGGTGGCTGGATGGCCGGGCGCCTCGCTCCGTGGTGTACGTCAACTTCGGGAGCATCACGGTGATGTCCAACGAGCAGCTGCTGGAGTTCGCGTGGGGGCTGGCCAACACCGGCTACGCCTTCCTGTGGAACGTTCGACCTGACCTCGTCAAGGGCGGCGAGGAGGCCGCGCTGCCGCCGGAGTTCTCGGCGGAGACGGAGGGGCGGAGCATGCTGTCGACCTGGTGCCCGCAGGCCAAGGTGCTGGAGCACGAGGCCGTGGGGGTGTTCCTCACGCACTCCGGGTGGAACTCC
The DNA here is from genome assembly GCF_022539505.1 of Lolium rigidum. Taxonomy (NCBI): domain Eukaryota; kingdom Viridiplantae; phylum Streptophyta; class Magnoliopsida; order Poales; family Poaceae; genus Lolium; species Lolium rigidum. The sequence goes on from NC_061514.1 coordinate 168,204,383, forward strand.
GCGCTGGAGAGCATCAGCGGCGGCGTGCCCATGGTGTGCTGGCCCTTCTTCGCGGAACAGCAGACCAACTGCCGGTACAAGTGCACGGAGTGGGGCGTCGGGATGGAGATCGGCGACGACGTGAGGAGAGCCCAGGTGGAGGGAATGATACGGGAGGTCATGGAGGGGGAGAAGGGGCGAGAGATGCGCCGCCGCGTGACGGAGCTCCGGGAATGCGCGGTGGCCTCCGCGGGGCGTGACGGGCGGTCCATGCGCAATGTTGATAGGCTCATCAACGAGGTGTTGCTGGCTTAGAACACCCGTCTCGTTGCCAACATAGCGACGGATGCTTTGGAGATCATTTTGAATTGTGTACCATAGTTATAGTAAGTACTTGCATGGATTAAGTTCAAAAAAAAAGTACTTGCATGGATTAAAAGGATTGAAGAAAATTTGGATTTTACGTGTGATTTATATGATTTACATCTCTGCCCCACATGTTATTTGGGCCGTTAGAGTCTACTCCCTCACTTTATTGTTAGATAAGACCACCGAAAGAAAACCTAACTGCCTTCTGCGTCGCTAGAGACGGTTTTCTAACGGAGCCGGTAACTACCGGTCATCATTCGACCAGTAGTTGCCTCGCGATTCGTGCTAATTTTTCTCCAATTTGTTCTCTATTTTATTATGATATGATATATCTATGATATTTATTAGATATAAATAAAAATTGTTATTTATTTATAAGCTTTAAATTCGTCTTTACGGACTGTTCTGTTTTTGACAGATTCTGCCTTTTATTTCGCATTGCCTCTTTTGCTATGTTGGATTTATTTCTTTGATCCATTAATGTCCAGTAGCATTATGCAATGTCCAGAAGTGAAAATA